>NC_056748.1:618661740-618714452 GCF_019279795.1 Protopterus annectens | reverse complement strand
TGGACATTCTCGGTGCCTTTCGCCTTTGGCATATTGCACCTGTATGATACCTGACGTTGACAGCCTTCCGTTACTCCTTGGTCATGTTTGGGTAAATGTAAACCGTTTTTTTTGGTTTACATTGCCGTGCCCTTACGCTACGCATGCCCCACTTCGTGAATCGCTATTTGCCTTCATTTGCATGGTGCAATACCGCACACAGTGTGATTAGCATACCTACGCCGAGGGCGGCGCAGGTCCGGCGCACACCGGTAGTGCACGTGGGATTGCTTCATACCTGAATCGCTCGGTGGCCATATTTGGCTTTATAACGCCGACGCTATGCTGGCGCCTGGCGCAAGGTTCATGAATCCCGGGGATTATTTATAAATTGTTTTATCACTGTTATTTGCAATCATATCAACTATATGTTATGGTTATTTGTCTTCAATATCTAGATTCATAGTGAGACTAATAGAACTTAAATTCACTTCTAGGATAGTCAATGTCATTTTTTATAGACAAATAGTAACTACAAAATATAATAATGAAGAATGATATATGTATAAAATCTTTTTGGAGTTAGAAGTTTCCTTCACTTAAAGGTCATTGAAACAGGAGTATTAACTTATGTTAATATAAATTAATTAATACTGCTATTCTTCAAAGTGGTTCTTTTTAAATACTGTATCATATTTGCCTTTTGCATAATGTTTCTGTTACTAATTTAAAGTTATTAGATATCTTGATTTTCTATAGAAGTTAAGACTGATTTACTTAGATCAGAAATTTTTCTCTCAGACAGATGCTGATCAGAGGTTGTTACTTGATAAGGGGTTAATCTGAATGATTATATGTCACTTAGATTAGGAGTATTATACCCCAGGAATGTTATGGGGGGTTTTGATATTACTAGCTTATGTTATAAAAGTTTGTTACAGTTTTTTTTACATTCTTCACAATACAAAGTAATGTTATAGTAATACACTCATATTTTTCATCTCTATTATTATGCAGTCAATCTAAACTTTTCATTCGTATTCCTTTAATTCTTAACTATCTGATATGTTTTTGGTCAAAATACACCCTTTTCACAAATTTTACTCCTTATGACTTCATTAAAGAGTATTTCTATTAATGTTAATGGATTAAATAACTCAAATAAGAGGGGAAGTTTATTCCAATATCTTAAATTACACAAACCCCAATTAATTTTTTTACAAGAAACTCATTTGAAATCAGAAGATTTTGTTTAGATTAGATACTAAATCATATTCAACATAAGTTAGTTCAGAACATCTTCAAAAGAAAAGAGGGGTAACAATTTTGTGGAATAATACTTTACCTTGCCCAAAGATTACCAATACTTATAAAGATAATAAAGGAATGTTTTGTCTTGTCACAGTTTAATTTAATAAGAAATTTATACTTTAGTGAATTTATATTGGATACCAGGAATAGGTATCAATACAGTAAAACAACATCTTGATCTTATAGTACAACATTCCAATGGGTCCTTAATATTAGTGGGGGATTTTAATTGTATTTTAGATAATAATCAACATCTCACAATAAAAGAAGGATTACAGCTTCAGCCAAATCATTAAAAGATTTTCTAGAATCATATCTTTTGAAAGATATTCATTATTTTGCAGATTCTGATTCTTTAAACTATACTTGTTTCTCCCATAGACATAACACCTATTCAAAACTAGATAGTCTTATTTTCTAATGACTTAGTAGGCTCTTTGGTCAACACCAAGGTTATTTCTTGCCCAAATATCAAACCATAATTCAATAATATTTGAAATTTCAGTTAATTCAAACTACAATACACAGATAAGAAGAATACCTGCTTATATCACAAAGTTGAAAAATTTTAAAGAATTTTTAACTTTGGAAACACAAAATTTTATAGAACTAAATAATAATAACTCCTCAGACATTTTTGTGTGGGATGCCATAAAAACATTTTTATATGGGAGAATTATTAACTGGTACCACATAAAAAGGAAAAGTTGGGATAAACAGTTATTAGAGACTCAACTTAAATTAGATTCATTGAAACATAACCAAGAGTCAGATCTAACTAAAGACAAGAAAAGTGAAATAAATTCTTTGAATAATAAATATATTGAAATCCTAAATCATAAAAACATGATTATTTTAGAGAAATATAAATTTTTAAAAATTTCCACAAATCCCAAATCTTTAAATTTATTAGCTAACAAAACCAAAAGATTAAATAAAATATATCATATAAATGAAAATTTTCCCCTAGAAAGAAAAAGATGGCTTCAGACATACAAAATATTCTAGCTGAATTCAGAGATTTTTTTATTAATATTAATCAACAATAAAAAATAATAGAATCTACTCAAGAAATTAAAACCTTTATTAATAGATTTACTAAAAAAGACTCACAAATGAACAAGCTAATTCTATAATTAAACCTGTTTCCTTTAAAGACATTCAAAACCAGATTAATAATTTAAAATTCAATGAAGCCCCAGGAAATGATGGAATCATCCCAGAAATATATAGATTTTTACCAACTAATGCTATAAAATTACTTCATAAAGTATATAATTTATCCCAAAATAATAAGTTAATACCCCCCTCTTGGAAGTATACTTTTATCTCTCCTATTCTCAAACCTAATAAAGATCCAGTTAAATGTTCATACTATAGACCTATTTCTTTGCTAAATATTGATTATAAAATGTTTATGTCAATATTTGCAGAAAGATTAAACATTTTGTACCTATCTTAGTTGAAGATAAACAAACGGGATTCATAATTAATAGAAATACTTATGGTAACATTAAAAGAATGTTAACTTTAATAGAATCAGTCAAATATTTAAATACTAATCTAACACTAATTAGTTTAGATATAAATTGTGCATTTGACTCAGTTAATTGGGACTATTTATTTATATTACTGAAAGAATTAAACTTTTCAAAGAGCTTTATAAATGTAATCACTCAATTATATCAGGGTAGTCAATCATATATTAAAATAGGTATTAATATTTCCCAAAATACCCCTATTATTAAAGGAGCAACGCAGAAATGTCTCTTATCCCCCTTATTATTTACCCTTATTATGGAACCATGGGCCAACTTGATAAGAGATAATGAAAATATTCAAGGATTTAAATTAAATTCCAATCTTCCAAAATACAAATGTTCGCAGATGACATTCTTATTACTCTTGTGATAATGATTCATCTATTCATGCTCTCTTTAGTAATATTGAACTTTTTCAAAATAAATCTGGTTTATTGTTCAACAATGATAAAACTCAAATTTTATTAATTGGTCATTAAAAATTGAATTACAAGCAGCTTATAGTAAATATCTGGCAAAATCTAATGAACTACTTTGTTTAGGTATTATAATTACAAAAAACATAAAATATATCATTAAAATAAACTACAATAAGAGTTTATTGGCAATAGAAAATCTTATTAAAAATGGAATAAAATTAATTTCTCCATGGATGAAAAACTTTTAATAATAAAGATGATTTTGTTACCTAAAATTTTATATATTATACAATCCATTTCATTACCTCCTCCTAATCAGATTATTAAACAACTTAATTCCTTGATACACAATTTTTATGGTCCCCGATTAAACCCAGGATAGCTCTATCTAATCATATGAAAAATTGGGGAAAGGTGGTATAGCTATGCCTAATCTGGAAATCGATTCCATTTCCTCAATGGCCAAAACTATTTACCAACGTATAGATAATAATTATATGGCAAATTAGAAAAATACCCTAGAAATCTTAATTAGTAATTCTATAAATAACAACAAACTTCAGACGTTAGCTATACTAAGTAACTCCTTTATTTAGGTTCTAAAAGAGTATTTCTTATCTTATTCTTCTGAAAAATTTAATTCCAATTATATAATTCTTCTTTTGAAATCTTTTAGAAATTATATTTATAAATTCAATATTTATAAGGAGTGGATATATATTATTTTTCCTATAGCTTTCACACAAGGTGTCATCTTTTCATCTGATTATAATAAAATGCTTTTTTTCAACAGAAAACCTTAATATTTTGGTTTTAATTGATGTCTAAGAATGATCTGAAAACTATAAACATATTAAAAAAATGAATATGAATATGATTCATTCTCTTGGATAGATTTACAGGAAGCTAGCAAATATGTTCTAAACAAAATGGATTCTATGTCTTTAACAACAAAAATACAATACCTAAATTATTTCAATATATGATAATAGATTTACAACATAATTCTACATCTAAAAATATTTTATCTCATTTAAATAAAGCAATCACATTTGATTTAGATAATCCTTCAGAAAGTTATTGGAACTATTTTACTTTAATTAATAATTATTCCCCTACAAAACAAATTCTGACAAAAGAAATATCTTACAGTCAGCAAGTGTAACCACTTCATCACTTAAATGGAAAATGTTTACATGGAGGTATTTGCATAGGTCTTTTATTACCCCATTTTCTTTAATTACATTTAATAAAAAAATACCAATTGTTGGAGATATAACAAAGTAGTTAATGCAGATTGGGCACACGCAATGTTTGATTATATAGAATTAAATAAATGTTGGACAAATATTAGTTCCTTTTTACAAGCTATTTTTACAGATAAATTTTATCTTTCTAAATCGCTAGTTTTATTTAACATGCCTGTTCCTAATTGTACCAGAGAATCTAATCAACCTCTGATTTGGTCCATTCTATCCATTGCCAGAAAAATCATTACAAGAAACTGGAAGTCTCATACTTCACCCTCAATAACTGAATTCAAAAAATTACTTCTTGAAGTCTGTAACTTACAAATTTTGACCAATACTGCAAGATCTTCTAGGAATACTAATTCATGTAATGTGTGGAAAAAATATATGATTTACTGAGCAAGTAATGTAAATTCTTTTACAATCCTCATATTTTAATGCACTTGTTTATTAATATTTGATTCTTGTGGAGAATGTCATTGTATATAGTTTAAAATCTTTGTTTTATTTTCACATTTCGTTATGTTAATCATATTGAAAAATGTACATATCTCTAGTTTATGTTTATTTGACAATATTTATCTCAATAAAGCTGTTTTAAAAAAGATTCTCCTCAGTCTTAAAACTGTGACTTGGGTATATTTTTATTGGCAAACCTTGGTGGCAGCTTTATGATTGAAGCAAGGAATTGGTATTTAAGAGCTTCCTAACAATGAGGTTCTAACAATATCATTCCTTAACCTAGCAACCCATACATCAAAAATGATACAGAAAACTTCTAATATATGCTGTATGCGCTATCTGTTTTCATTTAGACACAGGAGGAATTCATGAAGCTTAGTTATATTTGATCCTGAAATGAGCAGGCATCCAAATATCTATGCCATATGTCCATGGATTCTAAAATAAGTTGTGAATAACGTTATATATCAATAGTTCTATATAACTCGTGAACAAACAAATGTGGCAACTAGAGGCTGTAGTAAGGGAACACATACTGAATTAATTATGCAAAATACTGAGATTAACAACACAGTGGACACTTTTGTTCATAGACAAGAGGATAATAATATTAATGCAGAAAACTGAAAATATGAAAGTGGTGGATGTTTTGAATTATCTGTATTTTTGGGGGTTTAATTAAGCCATTTTGTATTGAGCTGGCCAGACAAAAACACTATGAACACAGGAAAATGTGATACTTTTTGTGTACTTGTATGGAAAAGCAGTTCACTTCTAAGTGGACTATGTTATTAATAAGGAAATTGGTGATAATGTTAATACCGAAATTTGACAGAAACAAGAAGAATGTGTGGACAGTGTTATTAATGAAAAGATTGAAATGGAAAGTTATTTTTGTGACACCTAAGATAATGAGTAAAACTACTGTTAGTGGGGCTTTTGACTGAATCACTGCAACTAATATCTATGAAGTTCTGAGTCAGGAGGAATTGAAAGATTTGGGGAAAGAAGTGTCTACAGTAAATGATTAGGGGAAAAGTATAGGAACAAATGTTAGAAAGTGAAATTGAAAAGGTAAGAAAAAAACATGAGCGAAAATATAAAAATATCTGTCCATAAATGTTAATGGTATAAAAACCAAGGTGAGAAGGTAGATAATGGATTAATAAATGTGCTCAATTATATTGTTTGTTTCAAAAATATAAATTCTGTTTGAAAGTTGATAGAAAAAGTGTGGTAAGTGAGGTGGGTAGAGAATTATATTGTCAACTAGTCAGCCTGGCTAGGATGTATGTTCTTATAATTTTCAGCATATTCCATAAAATCAGATTAAATGTTATAATAGTAGCTGCAAGAAAGGCAGTAGTTTGTGACACACATATAGATAATGACCATATCAGACTGTATGTGTTTCATGCACATTACAGAAAGTAAAAGGAAGCAGTGACATCATACTTATCAATTAAAATAGATATCCTGTTGACCTGGGAATTTGAATGTAACTTCTTGGCTGGTTGATTCTGTAAGGAAAATTGGAAGGTCTGCAAAGAAATGCTAATAAATATTGGAGATGACAAGTCTTTAATAAAGAAGCTTCAGAGGATTTATCCATAAAGAAAATATATGTGTGTAGATTTTATTTCTTCTGTTTCATTGAATATTTATAATATATAGGTGACAGTTTTTTCAGATTATTTTGGTGTTTATAGTATATTTGGAGGTTTTGTTGGGGATTAAAAGACCAGGGAAGGAATACAGAAGGTATCTGATGATATACTGAGGAGGAGTAAATGAAAGATGGACTAGAATAACTATGGAAGGATCATAGCATTAAGGTGATGTTTTTGATTAATGGGATATGTAGCAGTTGACACATAAGGCGACACTGAATCAGATGAAGAGGAGAGAAGATATATATATATATATATATATAGAGAGAGAGAGAGAGAGAAATGTAGTAAAGGAACTGAATTACTGCTTAGGAAGAAATTAAAATGGCATGTTTAAGATGGCGAAGGAATTTAATAGGTGAGAGGATAAAATAAAAAATACACTTCTTAAGTAAAAGCTTGCAGTCAAAGGAAGAAGGCACGTTTCTTCTCTTTTGACTTTAATAGTCGACAATGAAAATAGCTACATGATGTAGTTTTTAAATGAATTAGAAGACCTGAAAAAAAACAATAATAAATAACAGCTATAGCACCTTAATATCTGTACAAGACATCAATGCATAGTACATTGTATCTATAATCTATGATTTAAACTCACTGAAAAGCAACCCCACAGAACTTATAAAAATCTGAAACTAATATTTTTCACCAGGATACAAGTCCTGCCCCCACACAAGACTTCCATGGAGCACTTTCCCCTCACACTTCTTCTTACTTAAATACACAAAATTCCATGATTCTCATGTAAGAAGAGAAACATCTGTAGAACTGATAAAAGTGCTCACATGTAGTAGGATCTGATGTGATACAATAAAAGCACTAGAACAGTCAGGGACTATTCATTTCAGGGAATTGGTATCAGGGAAATTACATCTGACAAGGCAGATTTTGACAAATGGTAGATCGTCCTACAGTGGGAATGGAGACTTCATAGATCACCTAGTAAAGATGAATAAGTGTTGAAAAATGGACTAAATATGGATAAATTAGACCTGGTCTTACAGAATGCTAGAACCAGTAGTGCACAGGGGTATGATGCGATAGTGTATGAATGTTATAAGACGCTAAATGAAAATAATGAGTAGTTAATGAAGGGAAAAAAAAACCTTGGAAATGTTGTGAATTATTCTATATGTGTAACTATAGTTGCATCAGAGAGAAATCCCTCCTGTATTCCACTTGGCATGAAATCATGCCACATGAGTAAAACATTCACATATGTAAAAGCTGGCAGCCATCACTAGATTAACAACATTAATAATTAGTCAGATCATGTAATTTTGCGTCACAACAATATTGAATATCTGATCTGGTGCAGCTGTGCTTTGATTTATGTTGTTGAAACTACACATATAGTTAAAATGACACCTGGAACATCTCCATTCCATTAAAACAAAATTATTTCAGGAATACAGCTGAAAAACTTTTAGCTGAAGTCGTCAAGGTTCCATGGTACTTCCCATGGTTTGCTGGAAATTATGAAGAATTCAGAACTACTACTAAAAAAAAAAAATAATGCAGGTTAAATTTATTCTTGAGACACATGGTAAATATGGTATATTTGGCATAATCTTACTTTCCTGCTTTATTCTCCAAGCAAATTAAATTTCTCTTACAGTATCAGTCAGAATGCAGATACACATCCCATGTAATTCCATGTCTACACAATTTTCCTTTCTTTATACCAATGTACTCTTTCTATGCATTTCCTATTAAACATGTAGTACCTGGAGTGCTTCTGCTATCAGAAGAACCAAACTTTAGATAAATAGTTGTGTTTAAGGTAATGTATGGCATTGATGAGTTGACAATATTATCTTTACTGTTATTGAACAACTGTACTATATTGTTTTTGGAGCATCTCTATTCTGGGTAATTACCATGTTCCTGTGTAAGTAGTCATGTAAAATGTTACCTGATAAAACTGTTTGCATATTTGTATTTTACATTTCTAACATCATTAGCTTTTTTCATTGCTGTACTGTATAACTTTCTATAATTTTTTGTTTGATTTCCTTTAATTGTACAACATGATCATGATTCCAAATGTGCCACAGTGTCCTAAATACGTAACTGCTAAATAAGTAAATAAAAATACAGTTTACCCAACAATTCTTTACATCCTTATGGCCTCAATATGAAAACTGTTTAAAATGCATCAGTTTTCAAAGCTGCTCACTTTTACAATTGTTAGTATAACACAAAAATAAGACGCTAATGAAACATTTGATGGGATATTCCTAATGTATTAGACTTTTTAAGTGTGTCAGTAGGTGATAGGGTAGGGTACAAATATAATGAGTTAGCTAATGTTGAAAGAATGACTAATGCATGGATTTTCCAGTGAATTATGTTATAATTAGTTCAGAATTAGAAAATTTGAGAAAATGAGAAGATTATAAAGCAGCATCCACTTCCTTTAATTAATACCATATATAAAATATTCATGAAAATAATGCAGATTAAGATTTAGGAGATTATTAAAAAAACTTGTAGAGGAAAAAGAGTTTAATGGAATTTCTGAAGGGAAAGCTGTCCAACACATTGCTGATGGTAGGATGAATAATATATATTATTTTATAAGGAATTGTGTGGCAGGTAGAAGAAATTATTGCAGTGTGGCAAAGATATATAATACTGTTTTTTTAACATCTTTATTAAATTATCACTTAATAAGGAGGCCCACAACATAAATGCAAATGCCCCTTTAAGAGCATACCAGTGTTTCTACTACATGGCTTCTGAATACCCACAGTTTTTTACTTTTTAAGTCTTTATGGGTACAGTAAGGCCAATAAAACCAACCCCCACTAGAAGTAGACATGCCATGTTTCAGACTTTTTGTGATCTTGAAAGGTACAGCATAAGTGGATTGTTTGGATATAAATTAGAAACATAGGGCTTAAAACCAAGTCTGTTGCCCATAAACATTAAGGTACCAGCAAAACATCCCAAACATCATCCAAGCAAAGGGTAAAAATGTTACAAAGACAAACCATTAAGTAAAACTGCAAGAAAAACTCAGCCTGGTATGTCCTTAAAGGGTCAGTCACATACACCCATGGATTTCCACTACAAGAGGCTTAATATATTAAACAGTGAAGACTCTAGCTTGTCTGAGTTTTTCTTGCAGGTTTTACTCAATGGTTTGTCTCTGTAACCTTTTAATATTTGTTTGGATGTTTTTATTTTATTATCCAGGAAGCAAAAGCACACCAAGTGATGGGTCTGTTTTTACCTTCTTGAACCTTGGGTAGAAAATAAACAATATATCTGAGTCACTGAATTACGATTATATTGTAATATACAATAATTACAAATTATATAGCTATGATCTGGACTATATTTTAAGGATATTTAAAGGATCAGAGTAATAATAAATCTTTATGTAACATAAGCAGTTCAGTAATCTGAGAATCCTAAAAAACAAGTATTTATGCTCATAAATTGCACATAACAGGGCTCAACATTCACTGATTATCCCTTGCTGAAAACAGGACTAGTAGTAAAACTGTTATCCCTAAGAGTTAAGCATTTTTGAGGATTTCAGGGGATCAAAGGGGTGCTTAGTTAATGCAGTCAACATTAAGGACACTGATTTATGCTCATTGATAAAATGAAATTCCATTTTTATGAAATGAAATCTGGAAAATATACTGGGCAAAGCTGCAGAAAGATTGGCCTTCTGCTATTTGCCCTGCTGTGATATTGGAAAAAGATGTGTTTATTTTCAATTGTTTTCTGCACTTCTGTTTTACTACATATCTGTGTAATCTGTGCAACTGGTTTCTACAATTGGTGCAACTGTTTTTAGTCTCTTTTTTGTTGTCTGTTAGAGCTGAATATCTGTTACTGTTGTAACCCTTTCAGCTTGTAGTGAAATCTTTTGCATAGAGAAGCCTAGCTGTTTTCTTTGTGGCAGAAGGTAATCAGTCTGGTTTAATCTAGCTAAAAGCATTTCTGCAACACTGTTATTTTTGATTGGTTATTGAGATGGTTTCTGTTTCTCTGCCTTTAATAACCAGTGTTTTAAAGCAGTTATACTTATTTGCTCAAGCTGTTCAAAGATGCAGAGAGATTGGCCTTCTGCCATTTGCCCTGTTGTGGTATGGGAAAAAGATAAGTGTTTATTTTCAATTGTTTTCTGCACTTCAGTTTTACTACATATCTGTGTAATCTGTGCAACTGTTTTTTTGTCCCACCTACCCTGTGCAGTTGTTGTGGTGGTCTTAAATCTTGGTGGCTTTGAGTTACCCGACTCTGGTATAAAGCTGATACTGGACAGTCCCCCCAGTCACATTACATCAGCTCATTCTACTGTTTATAGTGAAAACTTAGTAAAGGCCCACCTCTTTAGCTTCTGAAACTTGAATTATCCCATTATCTTCTGTCTCTTCACTTTCTACTAAAAAAACAAAAAAAAACAGTACCTCTTTCTACTCCATTTTGCTGTTTTCCATATTTATTACTGCTTGTTGGTAGCCTCTCTAAATTGATGACAGTATTCTACTGAATTGCTGCTTTATTATTGCTGTCTGTTACTGTTGTGATTTGTGTTTCAAAGCATTCTACTGATTAACTATATTTCATTGCTATCTACTGCAATTAATTTCTGTTTAAATACATTTTACTGCATTTTGTTGCTGTTTAACTGTATTTTTTTCATACTGCAAGTGCTATTCGTTTGACTATAAGTGATTAATCTGTGTTCATTGTGACTTTTTTCTTACTGAGTTCTTAACCTTAAAATTGAGTAGCATAGTCTAAATACAAGTCTGAAGCATCCAGAGCTTCAGCTGCATGGTTTTAAACCCTTTTTGAGGTATTCCAGCTACAGGTTTTCCCTTAGTAGCACTTGTGTTATCATCTACTAGTACTACCATAGACCTTCCTCTCTTTGCCCTCTTCCAGTTTCTGACAAATATGAAGGGACAATTTCCTGCATTTTTTCCTGCCAGTCTGGTCAATATGGGCATCCTGAGACAGGGTAGCAACTGCCTCATGTACACGGACAACCTTCTACTACTGCCACCTAGGAACACAATTTGTGAGAGATGCAATTACATCAAGCACCTAGTGTCATTGCTCTCTCCCCCAAAAAACAGTATATCTGGCACTGAGAAGGTTGGCAACATAAACACCAAACCTCAAGCACCACCCACACCTACACAACACACTCCCATGTATGCGGAGGTCCTCAACAAAAGCATACCCAAACAAAAGAGACCTCTGAGGCATAAATGCATGCAAATGCCACTACCCACCACACCACACACAGTCCACACACCTGTGTCTCACAGCCACTAAGACCTAAACATAAACCCAACATATTAGTCAGAGGAGACTCCATTGTGAGACACACAGATGTGCCCTTCACCAGGCTAGATAAAGAGAAAGTCACAGTTAGTTTAATGTCAGGTGCCAGAATCTGCCATATCACCAATGCACTCAAGTATCTCAACAGGTACTGTTATGATTCTGTCATAGTCCATGTTGGAGTGAATGACTTGAGACGTACCTCCCTGAACTATATGAAGTGAGACATGATCGAGCTCACTGAGTATGTGTCCCAGGCAGGTATGTCCCTAGCGTTAAGCAGCATTCTACCGGCACCAAGAATGGTGCCTCAATTCAAACAGAAAATTATTGACTTTAACAACTGGCTTAGTTTCTGGTGTCATTCAAAGGGGATCCAGTATGACAGCCTGGGATGACATGATTGACAAGCCACAATGCTTTGCCACGTATGGCCTGCACCTGTCTCCCTTGGGCTTCAGGCTCCTGGCAAAGGATATTGCCTCCCCCATAGTGCATTTTTTAGGCAATGCCATGAGGTCAAAACTACCAACATGAAAATTTCATCAAAATGTAAATTAAAGGTCTTGCTGCTAAATACTAGGAGTCTAAGCATGAAACTGCACTCATTGCAAGCATTTTTAACTCTGGAATAAGCTGACATTTGTGCAGTCACAAAAACCTGGTTCAAAGCTGCGGAGAGCACCCCAGTTATACCAGGTTACTCATCCTATCATTCAGTCAGACCCCAATCCATGAGCAGCAAAACAAAATGAGGTGGGGTTGCAATATATATAAAAGACATACACACCTCTAGACTGGTCAAACAGTATGATGCTCCAGAAATACTCCAGGAGCAGTTAACAACTGACAAGTCCCCTATTCAAATCATAGGTAGCTACAGGCTCCCAACTTAGACTCAAGATGTCCACTCCATCTAACTGGGCCTCTTCGAATCTATCAAGATTTAACCCTTTACCCTGATCCTGGGTGACTTTAACTATCCAACCATAGATTGGAAGAAATACTCATGCCAAAACACAAATGCCCAGAGGTTCCTTGATTTCGTCAATGCAAGTTCCTTGGACCAGTTGTTTGACACTGCCACAAGAGGTGAAAATATCTTGGACTTGGTATTAACCAACATGAGTAACCACTACAGCATCCCTACAGTGTCATCATCCCTGGTAAGATCCGACCACAAAGCAGTCACTTTCGACATCACCATCTCCCCGACCCCCCCCCCCCCAGGTAGGTTTAAACAAAAAATCTTCTCCAAAGCTGATTACAACCTCCTGAGGGAAGGTATAAACAGCTTCACAGCCCCCTTTCCCTCCATAGAAACTGGTACATATATCCAAACGTACACCAAAGTACTATATGAGCATTTATATAGCTGCATGAAATCAGGAAAACCAGGCAGGTCAAAATCCTCCTCCTCAAGGAAGAGTAAACCTGTCTGGTGGAAATCTACAATAAATAAACCTATAATAAAAGGAAAAAAATTGCTGTCCAGGACCAAGAAGGAGCAGGTGTCTAATTGGAAGCAATCTCTCCTTAGCCTGAACAAGCAAATAAGAGCACTAATGAAATCCTCCAAAGCAAACTTCAAGTTCAAATTGGCCACATCCACCAAAGACAATCATAAGGCTTTCTTCACATATGTCCGCAGTCTCAAGGGAAGCACCCAGATCGGCTCAGAACTGGTGGTCAAGGATACCACATATACAAACCCTGTAGATATAGCCAACCTGCTGGCAGACAGGTTCAGTGAAAACTTCACTCCTCTGCCCCCCCCATCAGTAAAACAGGACATCCCTAGTACCTGCCCATCTCCCCTTATCTCTAGGGAGCAAGTCATTACTGTCCTCCCAAAGGCAAAAAATTCAACCTCCATGGGACCCAATAACATCCCAGGCTGCATCCTACATGAACTCAGGCAGAAACTAGTAGCACAATTACACACCATAATCAACCAAAACCTGAGTACCGACTTTGTCCCAGTCGAGTGGAGGACAGCTACTGTCATTCCTTTGCACAAAGGTGGAGTGTTCACCAATCCAGGAAATTATAGACCCAATAGCCTAACTAACCTGACCTGCAATTCCATGGAGCAGATTATCATGGACTTCATTAACAAGGACATTGGCAACCTCCAGACACTTGATCCCACACAGTTTGGTTTTGTGAAGGGGAGGTCATGCCTGTTAAATTTGGTTGACTTCTTTGAGGCAGTCACCAAGGCCATAGATGAGAGTAAGACAGTGTACACCACCTACCTTGACCTGGCCAAGCCCTTTAATACTATTCCCCATTCAGGTATAATAAATAAACTCTCTCAACTAGGCATCAATCCATATGTTACCAGATGGGTAGCAAACCTGCTCACTGATAGAACCCACCTAGTCAAAATAGGGGAAGCCACCTCAAGTAGTAGACCCGTAACAAGCGGTCTACCCCAGGGATTGGTCTTGGAGCCTCTGCTGTTTGGGATATACTTCTCAGAAGTGCAGGCCAAATCTAGTGGGCTATGGCTGACCAAGTTTGCAGATGAGTGCAAGCTGGGTGCTGTCATCAATTCCCCTAGCGATGTGGACATCCTCAAAGAGGGTATTACCCAAACAAATGACTAGTGCCAGAAACATGGCCTCAGACCGAATGACAAAAAATGCATCATCGTCCCTTTTGGAAAGAATGACATTCCCACAAATTATCACATTGATAAAAAGGCACTAAGTATGCTATCAGTTGTAAGTGACTTGGGAACCCAGATTGACAGCAAACTGACTTTTGACCACCATATTACCTCCATTGTATGGAAAGCTTCCTACATGGCCCACCTCATTAGTAAGGGTATCTCATCCAGGGACAAGGTGGTCATAACATCCCTGTATTCTTCCCTTATAAGACCAATTATTGAATATAAAACCACTTTCAGCATGTACCTCACAAAGCACATGCAGCAGCTGGAGAGACCACAGAGATTCATTACCCAGAGAATCCAGGACCTCAGACATCTATCCTACATAGATAGGCTAAAAGCCCTGTCCCTCTACTCAGTCTCCTACAGATGCCTCAGAGGTGACCTCTGTCTGGCATACAAAGCAATCTCAGACCCTGCCCTGATGGGACTGCTGCATATCCGCAAGTCAAGTTCAACTCGAGTAACCCGCACATGAGACCTCAACCTGGTCTGTGACATCAATAGGACTTGTTGGTGGGATAGGTTTGTGTACCAGAGACTCCCTCTTTTGTGGAATAGACTGCCTGTCCACATAAAGCAGAGTACCTCATTAAACCTTTTTAAGCTCAACCTGCATAACTGGATGGGGATCAGAAAATACACCCCTGGGATTCCACCTATGTCCATGCTGGACAGTGGCATAGGGTGCTGACTTGCTGGAACATGGGCTAAATTCTTGGTTAGACTTGTAAGGGCCTCAGGGCCATTAGCCTAGTAACTTCCTATGATCCTGTGATCCTTCTTCTGTCTTCTGTCTTTCAACTTTTCCTGGTTAGGGGTCACCACAATGGAACTCCGGTCTGCTAATGATTGGCAGTGAATTTTTACAGTGTCGAGTTGCCAGCCCAGTGCCCAACCTTCAAAGAAGGCACCGATGATCCTATGAACTGTAATTTCTGTTGATTAACCTAATTTTATTGTAGTTTTATATGTGTGTGTGTGTGTGTGTGTGTGTGTGTGTGTGTGTGTGTGTGTGTGTGTGTGTGTAAAATGAAAACATATTTTAGGTATAGAACACTCAGTAAACCAAGCTGACAAGTCGATAAATAGCAAATATGAAAAGAAATATATGTTGCGATGAATGAGTGCTTTAGCCTAAAGTGACAAATTCCCAGAAGACTATGAGTTTTCCAATACTTCAGTCCAAATATTGGATTTATTTGAACTGTTTTTGGAGAAAAAAAACAGTGTGCTTGATGAAGATGCTTACTGAATCTCTGTGAGAGTCTAATCATGTTATAGGTCCCATTAAGTGCTGCTACTTTCAATAAGTCTAATACATTTGTTTGGGATTCTAATGGAAAGTCCTCCAACATGTCCAAGACTGTAACAGCTGCTTTATGTACCCTAAGAGGTGAGGTGGAGAGTTTCTTGTTCATAAGCTCATTAAAAAACAGTAGTAAAGGTGTAGAAACTTGCTGTTGCTCTCATGACAAAGATTTTTATGTTCCAGAAATTGGATACCTTCACCAAGAATGTGTGCTTCCCCCTGGCTTTCAGTTCTACTTTGATGGCATCCAGCCTGAAGAATTTCATGTAACAAAGTGCACATGGAGTGATGTCTGTGCATGAAGACAGTGTTTCAAGAAGTTGTAGTAAATGATTGAGTAGGAGTGTAGTAAGGTTGCATTCTTGTATTGTATGTAATATGTGGTCCAAGTTACATAGCCGGTGACCAAATAGTACTGCTATATACTGATGAATGTCTATAAATCTTGCCATGTGTCTAATGGACTGATGCTAAAACTGATTACTGTAGATGTTTATGGATTACAGGACCAAGACTGTCTGGAACAGGCATATCTCTCAACCTCTTGGAACGAAAAATCTGGGCAAAGCCAAAAATAACAGGGGGACAAAGCCTGAAAAATAGGGACATATTTTAAATATTGCTATAAACTTAAAAAGTGCTAGAATAAAAGGTCTTGTGTCACTATGCATTTTCTGAAGGATATGAAATTTGAAATTCAAATGCCTGTCATTTTGTAGTGAATTCAGTCCTCACTGATTTGCCACAAAAATCCAGAAAACTACAAATTTTATGAGGAACACACCAAAAATATCAGTAAAAAATCTGAACATTCTGTGAAAATCTAGACAGTTTTGAGGTATGGGAACAGGCTAGTGAGCTAATATCATGATCTTATTGCCAGTTGAAAAGGCAAGGGAATTATGCCTATTTCTCAGTTGCTAAGCTACCATGACAATTACAAATACTTTTGTGAGCACTACGAGTCTGAATGGCAATACTGAGTAATGACAATGTTGGCTCAAGGCATGTAGTATACTACATTGTGGTGGTCAGGATTTACTGCTGTATACAGATTTGCAGAAGTGTGTTCTTAAATATGATTGACATTATGAAATTACATTGGTGCAGGGTCTGTAAGTTACAGTATTTCCATGTGGAGTGAATTCTATATTAACACCTAGGTGCAGGTCCTGTATTTTCTTGGGTACTTGAAGAAGAGTATATGAACTTCATTTTCAGACTTTATGAAACTTATTCTGTCAACCTACTAGTTTGCACTAAATGTAGAGCTATTGAAAATTTTTGTCTTTTGCTTGGACTTGTGGGATTTTGTTAAGGCAGCACACTTTTGTATTAGGAGACTCGAAGACTGGTGATGGTGCAATCCTCTAACATTACCAACAATGCTCATTTATGTTTTGGACATCTTTTTGTTCTTCCATTTCAGATAACCATCAGAGTCATTTCCCAGGTTTTGTTTCAAGGCCATTTTTGCCCCCGTGCCTGATGTTGCTCCATATGATGGAGTATGCTTCAGAACCATATGATGTGAGAGCTGTCTAGAAAAGCCATCATGTAGGTAACCATTATGTCTGTCTCTGCACTTGATGGCATCCCGGTAATTGAGGGCATTTTTAATAGGCTTAACCATCCTCTGACTCCCAGTCAGTGCTATGTAGCTTAAGCCAGAAGTGTTTCACTGTTCATTATGAAATGGCTGAGATCGTTCAAGCAGTTTGAAGGAGATTCTTGACTACACGTGCTGCATACCAAGCAAATTATAAAATATTTATTTATTTATTTTTATTTATTTTTTATTTTACATTTGTTGACCGGGCTAGTCCAGCTGGATCAATGTCCATTTTCAGTGGAGGCCCGGGGAGAAAAGCTCCACAGATTAAAGCATGGTTATAGAAATACATGTAAAATAAACACTTATGATACAGGCAATGAGCAAAAATACAAAGATATTAGTTCAGGTCAGGTAATGCAAATCTAACAAAAAACAAATAATACCAACTATGTAATACCAATTATGTAATTAAAACAAAAATGTTTTTTTTTTTTTGACAACAGTAGTAACAATAGAATCATAAAGTTATTTGTGATTAGAGAGAAAGATTGCAGTGTTGAATAAATACATAAGATAGTAGAAAGATGAAAGTAGGTTAGTCAGGATTGGTACAAGAGCAGAGCCAGAAATTGTTCAGATGTGAAAGAAGTTGTTTCTTAAAGAAAGGAAAAGTGGCTAGAGAGGAGATATGTAAGGGAAGGTTATTCCATATTCTGCCAACTGAGTTGGAGAAAAGGAAGTTCCCTGCAGAGTTTGTAATTCTGGTAGTGTTAACTTGTAGCTTTTGGGAGGAGCGTAGTTGTTTCAAGTTATTATAGGGAGTTAAGAGGTTGCTAAGAGCTGGTGTTTTTGAGGGTTGATATAAAATTTTATGTGCTATTAAGAGTTGTTGATAGATAATCTTGTTAGGAAGTTCCAGCCAATGTAGTTGTTTTAAGTTTAGGCAGTGGTGAGTTCTATATTGAGATGCAGTGGCAAATCGAGCTATGTTGTGGTAAGATGTAGTCAGTTTCCTAAGGTTACCTTTAGAGAGATTAGTGTAGATAGAGGAAGCATACAGAAGGGTAGAGATAAGATGTGATTGTGCTAAGGTAGTCCGTGCCTCGGGTGTAAGGAAGGGTTTGATTCTGTACAGTGAACCAATCTTTTTATTAACTGCTTTTATTGTGTTATTAATGTGATGATCATAGCTAAGATTGTTATCAATAGTAACACCAAGCAGTTTTGTAGTAGAGTCGAGGGAAATGTGGGAATTATCACTTGCAGTGATAGTAAAGTTTAGTTGAGTAGATTTGTATGTAGGTGAAAAAAGTAATAGTTTAGTTTTCTTGGGGTTGAGGAGAAGACATCTTTTTGAGAACCATTGTTCAACGGTTGAAAAGGTTGCTTGTGTAAGGGACTGGAGTTCTGTTTGAGAGGAAGCTGTACAAATTATGGTGGAATCATCTGCATATTGTATACAGGTAGTGTTTTGGATAGATGATTGGAGGTCATTAATAAAGATAGAGAATAAAAGTGGACCTAGTATAGATCCTTGTGGTACTCCTAAAGAGATAGGTAGTAGAGTAGATAGAGAATTTTTCCAGAGTACTGCTTGTTGTCGGTTTTCAAGATAGGATGAAAGCCAGGTTAAGGAAGAGTAATCCAAGGCAAGGGATTTAAGTATGTGTAGAAGAAGTGTATGGTTTACCATATCGAAGGCTTTTGACAGGTCTAGGAAAAGAGAAGAGGTTAGTTTGTTGTTGTTACGGTTACAGTTGATAGTGTTGGTGAAAGAAAGTAGTGCAGTGGTAGTACTATGTGAAGGCCTGAATCCATGTTGAGTGTCAGCTAGTAGGTTGTTAAGGAGGAGATGGTTAAGTAGTTGTTTGTGTATACATTTTTCCATAATTTTAGCTAGAGGAGATAATAGTGCGATAACTCAATTTATCTCTGATTGATGAATCTACACCCTCTTCATGCATCTAAGTTAATAGCAAAAGTAAATCTATTGTTTTTATCTCCAGTGCCACTGGCATAATGGCTATAAATAGGGAAAGTATTCAATGTGTTGATTGCATTAAATATATTGAACTGACTCTGGAATGTACACTATCTTTGATTCTTCATTTGAATAAGAGTGCCTGAAAATATAAAAATAATACTTGGGTACCTATATTGTATCAGTGATTACTTAATGCCCGGTACATGATGCAAACTACTTGATGCCTTATGATTTTCTAAATTGTTCTGGGCTAACATCACATAACCTAGACAATTACAGTCAGTCTAATACAAAAGTAAAAGGTTTACTTTGTCTGCAACACAGAGATCTCACCACTATGATTTCTGAACTGGGTAGGCACCATTTATGAACAAACTCTCATTGCTTCAGCTCATCTTTGCTATTATATAGATGCATTCTGCAAATTCCTTATCAAATCTAAATTTCCTTCAGCACTACTGTCCAGGAAGAAATATTATGTCTGTAGAATGTTATTTACTGACAAAAATCAGAAGCCATAATTTGAATGGAGACTTTGTACCCACTGACCACATTTCAAATATTTGGAACAATATCTGCACCAGCCTTAGACCCTTCAAGACAAAATTATTTCAGAGGGGGATAGAAGTACTTTTGCACTGTACCAATAACGTCAATTGTCATGAAAAAATTGTCATAGATGGGATTTACATACCATGAACATTTTTTAGTCAAATACTCAACAACCACTGCCTTGTATTTACTGATAATTTTAATTATTACTGTTAAACTTGTTCATTCTACAATTAGTGAAAAAGCGGAAAACTTTAATAGGAATACAGTTAGCCACTTTTGTGAATAGCCACAAATATATAATCTCATTATCATTATATTCAGTCTTTTCTTTTTCACTTTCATAAGTTTTCATATGTCCTGATTTTCATGTCAACTTGTATACAGTTATTCTATATGTTAATTTCAGATGTTGATTTCATAAATTTATGAAATGTGTTGATTTTAGTATTTGTTTTATAATAACTTGTACACATTGCACATTTTGATATTTTATTCTTTTGTTCTTGGAACCCTTCTCCCTGGGCTGTGTTAAAATAGGACTCAGTCCTGCTGACAATTGGGCTTCCTCATCTTGATCCTGAATTGTCTATATTATGAAAGAGAAGAATAGAGTCTAACACTGCCCATGGACAAGCAGACACCCCAAAATAAATAAACCATTTTCTAGTAGTAGGCTGAACAAGACAATGATTATGATAAAAAGAATGAATGGTGTCTAAACAGCATACCCCAACACACAAAGCTTAGGAAGACTGTCTCAGGGAACAAAGGCAGAAACAGGTTCTTAAAGAAAAGTTGCACAGTTTTCAGCTATGTTGTAGCATGCAGCACTGTAGTCAACATCTTGTCATCCAGGTTTCTTTACTCAATGCTTTTGATGGTCGAATTCAGGGATTGGTCGAAAGCAGGCAGTACTGCATTTGTAAAACAGAGATGGGGTGCCAGTGTTTGAAGATGGTGTGGAAAGGATTTGTTTCATGAGATATTACAATCTTTTGTTAAAAGAGGTTAACATTACAAGGTCTGATAATATTTTCATGTAATGGGGTATAACTTTTCATATTTTTCTGCAAACATTGTGTATTTTACTACTGGGGTGGTTTCTATGATGGGTGAATGTCCTTTTGCTGATTGTAGAGTTATTTCAGATGTGAGTGGATTAGAATATGTAGATAGTGCAGAGGCTGTAGTCTTCAAGATGGGGGCTATGTAAGGCAGTAAGTGCTAATTATCTGTTTTTGTATTTATTATTTGGTGATGTCTACTGACAAATTAGCTTTCTCTCTTATTGATTTTCAATTACTATGACTTGGCTTCTTTGAATTCTGTTACATCATTTTTGGTAACATGGCTGAAACCCTCAGATAAGTGCCCCTTTGTTGCCTTATCTAGAATAGAAGTGTTTATGGGGTATATTTTCATCAGATTCCCAAAGACCTGACAATTTGTCAAGTAGAATCAAACTTATGGACTTTTGCTCATGAGGAAATTACTCCACTAGGGGTAATGTAGTTAAAGGCAATCTTATGCTTACAGTCTTAAAATGAGTTTCCAGCATGAGCTTCAGCTGATTGCACGGACAGTAGAAGATTTGTGAATAATGCCAAGATGGAGCGTCCTCATTTTCAAAATGACTGCCAATCCTGTCATGAAGTACAAGGATGAGCTGCCAATAAATCATTTCAAGCCAGAAAAGGTAAATTAGGAGTGAATAAAGCAAATCTAAACAAAGAAATTAAAATGAAATACTTCTTAAATATATTATTATTTGCACATTGGTTAAACCCTCAGCCCTCAGATAATTATGCATTTTAATTGTTAGTTTGTTAAAAAATGAATCTTTTAAAGGTGATATTTTTTTAATTCATTCACAAACTAATAACTGATCTGGTAAATGAACATATACAACCACAAGAGAAACATAAAGTCTGCACTGATTCCTAAAGGATGGAAACAGAGATTATCATCCTAGTTTGATTTTCATACTGTATATGAATGTTGTTTGTCTGGGGTTTAAATAGCTGCACAGAACTTTCATTACATAGGTTAATAGGTATATACTGGGCTAACAACCACGGGGGTTTTTGTAAGCATAGCCATGCAACAGAAATGTATCCCACCAGTTATTGTGCCTTAGAGGTTATTTAAAGGAATGTATGTTAGTTAGGGCATGATTTAAAGATGCCTCTCTCCATAACAGGCATAGGTGTTAGACCAAGGGTGAATTTCTGATTTCCCATCCATTGGCCCAGTTTGCAGATGGAAAGCCTATTCTAGAAAACAGAGATTCCCTGAGATACATACCTGTCCCTCCAACATGTCTTATTCAAGTTGCAAGCAAAATTTAAATCCTTAGATCTAATAGTTCTGGTGATAATTGTTTTGTATATATGCAAAAGGCCCTTCAGAGTGGAATCCAAGGATGCCTTGTATGCCAGGCATAAAAGGCCTCTCAGCAGTCTGTAGGAAACAGAACATAGAGATAGGGCTTTGAGGCAATCTGCATAGGACAAACTGTTTATGCCTTGTATTCTTTTTGTGAGGAACCTATGTGGTTGTTGCAGTTATTGAATGGATATTGTCAGGTATATGCTGAAGGGGTGCTATACTCAGTGTTGGGTCTGGTGATGGCTCAGTACAGTGGCACAATGGCTTCCCTGGACCTAGATACCATCCACTTACTTATAAGTTGAGTGATATAAAATGATTTTCATAAAACCTCAGACACATGCTGGTCAAAAGACAGGTTGATATATATATATATATATATATATATATATATATATATATATATATATATATATATATATAGTTCCCCTACAGAAGGTCAAATGGCTGAAATCTCAAAATGCATATGGCCAAAGCCATATGCTCAAATTTCAGAAGCTCGACCTTCTGAAAGGGAAAAAAAAAACAACGTAACACAAAACAATGTTTCTGCAGGGGGGCAAGCCCCTCTTCACCGCCCGCTACTTATTTATACCAACTCCAAGATTGCACTACAGCACAGAAAGGGAAATCTCCCATTCTGCACTGTATGCCGATCCCCATTCAGAAGGTCAAGCTTCTGAAATTTCAAGCATATAGTTTCGACCAAATGCATTTCGAGATTTCAGCCATTCGACCTTCTGAAGGGGGAACTATATATATAAATATATATATATACACACACACACACACACACACACACACACACACACACACACACACACACACACACACACACACACACACACACATGAGTCCCCAAATCTATGACAACTGTGTCTACTTTAGGTTTTTTTTTATGAATGAGGTAATTTCCCTGGGAGGGCAATTTCCCAGAAGGTACTAATATGCATTTTTAAGCATTGAGTTTTATACTGTGGTGTTGACAGCAATCATTTGATTGTGCTAGGCCTTCCTATAAGATATTACTGCCTTTTTTAAACAAATTTATTAATTTTTTTAGAACTACACCATGACTACTAAAGACTGTTATCACCACATGTTGGGCCAAGTGAATAAAAAAAAATGATTTATTTGACAGAACTGTACAAATCTCTAGTGCCTCAGCTGTGCTACCCTTTGCAGAGTATACCTTCTTTCACAGCAACCCCCACTTTTATACACATCATTGCTTTTCCCCAATCAATCAATAAAATAATTATACAATTATATGTGCAATTACTAAAAAAATAGCTTCAAAGTAAACACTTTCAACCACATTCTTGATTCAAACCTCTTGGGAAGAGGGTATCAAACTTTAAAATCAACATTGTTTCCATTCTCCTTAATATATTTTTAACATATGATGGTGTCAAAAAGTTTTTTTCATTAACTTGATCCAACACATTTGCTTGCAATCCCTCTGGATTACTCCCATGACATTCATGTTTGCTTATTCTTCTTTATATCTCTTACATGTTCTTTTAACCTTATGGAAAAACTCCTTTTGCTATCACCCACATAATACTTTCCACACAGGCACTTAAGCCCATATATTATACCCTCACTCTCACAGTTATAAAAACCTTTTGTCTGGAACATTTTATTATTTATGTTTGTAAACTTTCTTACCGCATACTTACATATCCCACACCTTCCATGTGGAAATGTCCCCTTTAAAACTATTTCTTCAATTCTTTCTACTAGGGGCATTTGAAACTTTCCCTGTACAAAAAAAATTCTTTATACTTCTACCTTTCCTATTTGAAAAGCTTACTTTTCTATTTTCTAAAAAAATAACATTTCTTTCCAACAGGACCCAATCATATTTAACCTGACTTGCTAATTTTTTAGAGAAAGGGGTACACGTAGACATGAAATATATACTTTCCTGCTCTGGTTTATCTTCATAGACAAACCTCCTTTCTTTTTTTCTTTTACTTTCATCCCTGCCATTATTTTTAGTTACCCTATCCATTCCTTCCCTTACTACTTGTGCCTCATACCCCCTTTCACAAAACTTTATTTTATTAATAGATTAGCTTCTTCTGGGTTACTACATAATCTATTAACCCTTAAAAATTCTCCATAGGGTATGGACTTTATTGTATGTGGTGGGTGGCAGCTTTGTCCATGTAAAATTATAACTAGATTCTTTACATTTTCTATGAATCCTTGTTTTAAGATTCCCATCTAGTACTCCCTCTACTATCACATCTAAGTAACTGACTTTATTTCCTACTTGCAGGCCATCAAAACTTATGCCTAGTTCATTTTTAGGTAAATTTACAATGAATTCCCCTACTTCCGCTTTGCCCCTTTACGGAAAAATATTAAATCATCTATAAAACAGAAGTATTTCTTAACATATCTTGCAAAAAATTTTCAAAAAACCCATAAAAATGTTGGCATACATGGGGCAAAAGCTGCCCCCATTGCTCTGCCCTGCAATTGTCTATACAAATTACCATTAAACTCAAAAGAATGATTTTTTAAACAGAACATCACCAATTCTAGAATATATTGTGTCACTAGGATATCTCCAAGGTAAAAGTTTAAAGCTCACATTCCATCATTATGTCTTATATTAGTATATGAGCTTACCACATCCATCACCACTAAATACACGCCTTCCTCCCATGTTAAGTCTTTCACTTTTTCCAAAAAATCAAAAACGTTGTTAATGTAAGATGATAACTTCTACACTACTGGTAAAAAATATTGATGTAAAAAACAAGCCAAATTATGTGTGAAATATCCACACACAGAAACTATAGGGCATCCTGGTGGATTAAATAAACTTTTGTGGATTCAAAAAAAATTGTGCCATAGAATTATTTTTCCCTTTGAACTTATTTTGCACATCTTTATACGAAAAGTAATGTAACCTGCATCCTTTATTAAACAGCTCCTTATATTCCTCTTCAGACCTGTTATACTCACTTAACTCCACTCTTTTATAGATTTGTTCATTTTTAAGATGAGTATAACACATACTTAAGTATTGTGTTTAGTGTAAAATCACCAGTTTACCCCCTTTATCGGCTGGTTTAAAATCTAGATCTTTTCTTTGACTTAGTTCATTTAAACATTTCCATTCATTTTTTTTATTCAGGTTATAAGCAAGTGCTTTATATTTCTAAAAAAATGCTTGATATTCCTTTTCAACACCAAAATTCAAACATGCTCCAAACTGATGGACATTTTAATTTCTAAACGATTGCTTGTAATCACTTTTTACCTTAACATTTTCTGTATTAAGCTTACAATATGCATTACCATATTAACATTTTCCCATTTACATATGTTATACATCACATATATTTTCTTTCCTTGTAGCTATCTGTCCAACATTACACAAATTGCTGCATTTATTTAAACCTTACTTATAGGTTCATAGGTAAGTACTAGGTCAGCTGCCCTTGTGGGTCATTTCAAGCCTAGCAAATTTCCTTTTTTGTTTTTGAAATAACCTATCCCCTTTTGTTATAGATTGGCCTCATCCATTTCATGGTCAATAATTATGTATTACCCCTAATGAGAATAACTGTTATCATACCATAGATATATTGAGGGGTTCATGCATGGGATAAAGAATTCTGGAGCTGCCTTTCTCTATTAGTAGTACAGCAGTCCTGAGGTAAATGTTTCTATTTGTTCTCCTCCTCCTGATCATTATTTTGCATGTATTGTTCCAACAGTTTCCATTTATTCTACATAATGTGCTCCTACTTTTTTAATCCTTCTTCCAGTTCTTTTATCTATTTTATAATATTCAATACCTCAAATACAGTTTGCTTAGACTTCAATTTCCATTTTCTAGCAATTGCTTTTTTTGGAAACCAACATAATTAAATGTAATAAGGCCTTACTGTGTCAAGGCAATTCAGATCTGGCTCTTTAAGTGTGAAAACAGAAACATAGCAGAGAAAGCCAGTAGACTTGGATTACTAAGTTAATTTCAGTAACTATCTAGTAAGTGTACTGCCTGGATGCCACACACACACACACACACACACACACACACACACACACACACACACACACACACACACAAAAAGAAAAACAGAGGACCTGAAAGAAAATCAACTACAAAAGGTGATGAAAGAACATTGACTGAGAAACAAGCTAGATCTTTAATAGTGAAAATGAAATCTTACCAGCAGAAGGAGTTGATTCTGACAAAACTGTGGCAGAAGGACAACATACTAAAAGTGGGAGACAGCAAAGTATTTGTGGAGAATGACTACTTATTGTACACCAGGCAAAAGAGGGCTACATTTATTCCATCATATACGGAATGTTGAGAAGTAGACGTAAGATTCAAACTGCTGTACCCAGCTATCTTTAAAATATTTTACCCTGGAGGAGCAAAAATATTTTTTGATGAAGTACATGCTAAGGAAGAAATAAAAAAGTGAGTTCAACAAAAAGTGAGTTGTGAAACAGAAGGAGATTCTATTTCTTGTTCTTCTGGTAATAAGTACCACAGGGAGACTGTGCCAGTGAAACCTTCCCCAGTATTTCAACAGAAAATGCTTGAGAGAGGGAAAAACATAGGAGTTGACTAGAAGAATTGAGAGTGCACTATAAATGAAGCAGAGACAGCATTTGGGAGATGGAGATGAAGAGGAATAGAACAAGAAAATCTGGAAATATTGAACTTTGTTAAATTTGTAGGGAACTCTAAAGCATATGCCCTACTAATGTCATTAATGTTTGGAAAAATACTCAGGAGAGGGGAAGAGGAGGGAGAGAGTTAACTGTAAGTAAAACATTTTTTTCTTAACAGTATTACTTAAGTGGTGCATGATTTTCTTTGCATGTTATAAAGTATTTTTAAGGTATTTTTAAGTGTAATGGCAATACTAATGTAAATAGGTGCTTCTGCTTATTCTTTTTGTTTCTTTCTTCCTTCTTCTCTCTTTCTCCTTGTTCAGTTTTAAGTAATGTAGGGAATGCAATATTAAAAAAAAGATCTGGTTAAAAGAGCATGACAAAAGAAAAAATAGTGTGCTTTTTCTCATTATTGCATAGAGGAATGACTGGGTTAAGCCCTTAGCTTTATATAGTAACAATTTTTAACAGAAAGCAAGTAAATTAAAAAGAACATTGAATATTATAAGGTATTTTATTTCTAGTAAACAGTCTTGTATCTGGTTCCCATGTCACTATCAGACATTCTGATAAAGGGATGTATTCTGAAAGCATTCATGTGTTTTCCCAGCTGGGAAAGCAAAAATTTAAGGCAAAAACAGACAGCGGTTAATAGAATCAAAGGCTCTACCATGTATCTTAGCATGGACAATATTTCTGTTTAACTCAAATCTGTGTGTGTGGCTGTCAGTTTAAAACTTTTTTCCTATTAAGGGGTAAAACTTTGATATTTGAAGATGTACATAGTTTTGGCTGTTATTATTATGTAAGTAGGTGTATATTTTTATTTGATGGTTTTCAAAAAAAAAAAGTTCTGCAAAATGTGACATGGGCTAAAATGGAGATGACAAGAAACAATTGTAAAAAAGATTAACCTGCCAAACAATGCATGCATGTAACACAAAAGCTGGAACTAGACATTTAACAAAAAAGATGTTATACATACAAGGTGGGAATAATCATCCCTCAAGAATATGATTCTTTCTATAACATCTTTAAATGTTAATAGTCTCACAGATAAATACAAAAAAGAATAGTAAACTATATTAAAAAATGTACAGTGCAGATAGCTATGCTACAGAAGGCATACTTGGAAAGAACTGAACATGTGAATTTGATAAAGAAGGGTTTTCAGGGTGGCTATTCAGCAGAATACCTGGGGTAAAGGAAGAGAAAAATACTTATATCAATTGCAAGAGGAGCTCCAATAGTAACAGAAGAGGAAAAGAAGACAATAATGGTTGATTTGTAGTATTAATGGGCTACTGGCAAGGGAGGAGGAGGATTACACTGGCATGTATTTATATTCCACTGAACACTGCTATAGTGGAGCTAAAGAAAATACTGGGAGAAATAATCAGCTTTCAGCAAGGAATATTACTTGTAGTTGGGTACTGGAATTTGATTTGCAACAGTGAAGATGTGTCTAGGGGGCTCAGAAAGGGAAACATAACAAAGGGGGGAAGATTTTTAAAGAAATATATGAAAATATTTGGCATGGAAGATGTGAATACAGTATTAGGAATCTGGAGTCAATTTACATATTATTCCCCAAGATACAAAAGCTGGGCTAGGCTAGACAGAATTTGCATTTCACAGGAACATGTGCATTTAATTGAAGGTCCCGATATGCACCCAATAACTATTTCAGATCATGTGCCAATAATAATTAAAATAAAAACACAGGGTAATGAAATAAAATTGAGACACAGGCACTTTCCCACCTATCTATTTAAAAGAGAGGAATTTAAGTAATAGGCAGTAGAAATTATTCAAGAGATATTAGAAAAGACAGAAACTTCTTCTGAAAATATAGCTAGGGAGTGGGATAAAATTAAAGTGGAATTTAAAAATAGGGTGGAAATAAAAGAAAGGGATATATGGTTAAGAAGTAACAATAATTATTTAGAGGCAAGGACAAACATTAAAGTATTGCAAAATAGGGGGAATCTCACAGAACAAGAAGAGCAGCAACTACAGAATTCTAAACAGAAACTAAGGAATGACCTCTATAATATGCATGAGTTTAGAAAGATTGCTGTTGAGAAACTGTTTTTTTATAATAACTCTAGTGCACAAAACGTTTTAATACAATGATTCAGGCAACAGAAGGTAGAAAGTGCTGTCACCAAGCTTAGGGAGCCTATGACAAGGAAGATAACAAGGAATCCTGTAGAAGTATTAGAAATATTTTGGAAATTCTATGAAAGTCTGTATAAAGCAGAGAAATCTGGAAATCAAGAATAGGTACAATTGGAAATGTTTATGGAAGAATTAAATATGCCAAGGTTAGAGGGAGAGGAGGCTCAGTTACTAACAGTTAGGATAGGGGAGATGAGATAAAAATGGTGATATATAATCAATGTACAGGAAAGTCCCCAAGAAAAGATGGTATTCCTGTGAAAGTTTGGAAGTTAGGAGGGAAAAAATTGATAAAGATCTGGAAGGTTTTGTTTAAAAGTATTTTAAGAGGAGGGAAGTACAAACATCCTGGAAAAAAGCAGTGGTATCTGTAATACGTAACAAGGGTAACTATCCATCAGATCCAGCTTCATACAGGCTAATTTCAATACTAAATCATGATTATAAAGTGTTTATGTCTATAATGGCTAAAAGAATGGTAAAAATTATGACAAAATTAATAGATATTGATCAATGTGGTTTTGTGGAAGGGAGGCAAACATTTGGCAGCATAAACAGAACAGTGATGATCCATGGGGAAGCAGAATATAAGAAAATACCACTGTTGCTGGTGGGTCTTGATGCAGAGAAAGCATTTGACAGAGTAAGCTGGGATTTTATGAGCAGAGCAATAAAAGCATTTGCATTCCCTGATAAAATTATAAGGTCGATTAGGAGGATATATGAGGGATTGGAGGTGAAAATTAAAGTGGGTGGGGTCCTCTCTGATAATCTTTGCTTCAGCAGAGGAACCAGGCAGGGGTGTCCTCTCTCCCCTTTGTTATTTGCATTATATTTAGAACCATTGGCAAAGAAAATAAGGGACTCAGAAATTCAAGGATATAATTGGAATGGTAGTCAAGAAAAGCTGGCTCTATTTGCAGATGACATTATTTTAGAGCTAACAAAACCATAAAGAGACATTACAGTGCTGTGGAATATATTGAGACAGTTTCAAATCTTTTTGGAATACAAAATTAATTGAAGCTAAAACAAAAGCAATAGTGGTAAATTATGTACCCACATACAAATTTGTTTAGCAATATCCATATTTATGGGTACATGATAAAATTAAGTATTTAGGAATATGGATTAAAAATTATTCAGACGTGGCAGCTAAGGATATGTGGGAAGAGACTAAAAGATAATACAAAAACTGAGAAAATGAAAGCTCTGTTATATGGACATTGATAGTAAGATGCAGGCAGATAACAGTTTTTAGTCCCTTTAGTCTTATATACTGGTCAGGAATATTTTTATCAACCAGTAGAGAGAGAGATCTGAGAGAGGATGATGGCAAGAGTCAAGTGGGATAATCTTATTCTTCCAATAGAATAGGGCAGATTGGGATTACCTGAATTGAAGGGGTATTTCAGAGTAACACAGTTAAGGCTCTTATAGCACAAGCAGAAAACTATAATTCAAAGTGGAAAGAGTTGATGAAACAGGGAGGAAGCTCAAGTAACAGGAACAGACTAGGATTTTGGTTGCAGACCTTTAAAAAGAATAACAATAATTATACAGAATATTATATTCATGAAGTAACAGAAGGTCTTCTAAGAACTAAGCCAACATGGGAGTGGAGGAAGGAGATTCTCCCAATAGGGATGAGTGCAATTAGGGATACAGACAGTAGGCAAGAGGGGGCGGGAATATATTGGAGAAAAACTGGCAAAGGAACCAAGGTATTCAGAGCAAATAACTAGATAGGTAAAGCTAATAGAATGGGAAGATGCCAAATACTTATTTGAAATGCGGGCTAGAGATTGTCTTCCATATCAAGGACTGATATCAGAGTATAGGCAAACAGAAAGAAATAGGGGTGTTCTAAATGAAAGACCAGCACTGGTAGAGCTTTTAGTAAAATCTAGAACACATGTTGCTGTTAAGAAAGGAAAAATTAGTAGAGCATTTGATGTCACTTCTCTGGGCCAGTGATCAAGGAGCCTCAGTCCTCACCACTGACACTGGTCACAATGAGAAAAATAAATACACACAGTATTTTCAGATATAGCCCTCTGCACCAAGTACAATTTCCCTTAAGAGCACACAGGGAATGCTCACTCCAGTCCTAGGTCTGGGCTTTCTCTTCAGGCCCAAATATGACTCCCCACTGACCACTATAGAGCTGAGTCCTTAGCTCAGGTGTTTCAAGCCAAGTCCTCCACCACCCTCTGTATGAAATCAGTGCTGTCAGTGTCCCTGTTCAAAGTAGCAGTGTCAGATACACTCTTTTCTGATAATTGGATTTTCACACACACACACACACACACACACACACACACACACACACACACACACACACCTGGGAAAAGTTGGCACAGCTTACCCATTCAGACACCTCCACCTCAACTATAAGGTAGATTTACTGCCACCAGAACACCTGAAGCCAGCTACTGTAAGGCTCTTACAAGGGTACCCAATTACACTTAGTAAAATGAATACTTATACAAATGGTAGTGTTTGACCAAGCAGCAAGACTTTCAGGAATGTGGATCCACAATGCCACTAAATAAATTTAAGTACTCTCAAAGGTTAAATATTTTCTAAAAGACCAGCCACAATGAAAAGTTTAGATATATTTAATAATAAATAAAAAAAGAAAACACTGAATATCTATTTACAATAAACATCAGAGTTTCAATCACAGGAAATATAAAAAAAACAACACAGATAGAAAATCTCAGACAGATACAGAAAAACAATAATCTAGCTAATCTTACTATATTTGTTCAGACTGAAGAATTAATGTTACCTAGTTACTTACTAAAGCAAGGCAAGATGAATGTGGATGGGTGTCTTGTCAGGTCCAACAAAAGAGTGCACTTATCACATCTCCCACTAGTATTCAAATACAGTTTCAGTGCTGGGTAGAAAATGGCATCACATCTGATCACCTGACACTATGGTTACTACACTACCCCCTTACTAGAAACTGAGCTAGGATATGGCACTGATGTGTCACAATACACACATAGAATTTTAGCTAAGGTGTATTACAGCATCTGGAAACTGTAAAACAATTCCAACCCTTCCACCCTTCCTGTAGAGACTAACAAGACATGCTCTGGTTGCATTCAGACCTGTAAGATAAAATCTTTATGGCCTAAACCAAGTCATTTAAGTTCAGGCTATTTTTCTTAAGGTTGGCTGGGCTGAGCTTAACCCTTCCCTTCCAGTATCCTCTGTTAAAATATATACATTTTATCAGTTAAAACAGTACAGTCTGACATAGATGTATTTTTCTTTTCTGTCCAGCAGGACCCACTGTTGATAACATTTTTAACACAGGCAACTTTACAAATACTTTTTTAAGAGAACCCAAACAACACAAAATGACAAAAACCACTGAACCAACTGCTGGAATCCAAACAGAAACCGACCAGAACCAGTTCACAACTGTTTTATTGCAGGAATTACTTGCTTTTGTGTGTATATAACACGCACTTCTTTAGAATGAAAAATAGTCACAAAAATTCAGTTTAAATAACCCACCAATAAAATCACATGACCCATCAACACACCTACCAATTCTAATCTTAAAGACTACTTGCTCATATAATAAAATACATAAAAGCCTATACAAATATATACCAAGAAAAAAACCTAACCTAATGTTTCCCTAAAATGTTCAACATAATAACAAATTAAATATAGTGAGACATAAGTCTTAAAACACAAGCTATGGATAAAGACTCATTCAAACCTGGGGGTGAGGTGGCATTTAATTTCAGTTGCCAATGCAACTCCCTCCATTCTACCATGTCACGCCACAGTCCCCCCCAGTAAATTCCACTGTATGGCGTCGATACCAAAAAATAAAAAAACATGGTCCGGATGTTTTCATACTTGACAATACAATGCATTAGTAGCTCTCCTCTGCTTGATGTCATAAATGTGTGCATAAATGCGTTCTTTAAAACTATGAATGGTTTTCCCAACATAAAAACTTGGGCACATTTTACATAAAGCCACATAAATCACTCCCATTGATTTACAATTACAAAAAAAGTGTGTCCTTACTTTCATACCATTAATAAGCACCTCATGTTTCTCTAAAATATACTGGCACAAATTGCATGCACCAAATTTATAATTACCCCAAGTCGTTTCACTAATGGTAGTATATACCTTGTCATCTGATTCTAACATGTTCTTGATGTATTTGGCTTTTCTAGTGACAAATATTGGTTTGGTTCCCAAAATGTCAGATATCCCTTCAAATGCTTGAAAAACAAGCCAGTTTTGGTTAATAATATTCCGAATGCAACCATATTCTTCAGTGAAAGTGATAATAATGAATAATTATACCCACTATTTGTTTCTCTCTGATAAACCAAAGTTTTATCTAACAAAATGAGAATCACCTCTTTCTGCTGTCTCTTCTGAAGGACTTCCCTGCATATTAAATCAACTAAATCCGGGAGGTAACCTCTAGTTGTAAACATCCCTTTCAAATTTACACATTCTTTGAAAAACATTTCTTCAAATGCATCAAGAACATGTTAGAATCAGATGACAAGATATATACTACCATTAGTGAAAGGACTTGGGGTACTTATAAATGTGGTGTGTGCAATTTGTGCTCATGCACCAGTCCTTTGGATTTGCAAATCATAGCCAACTGCTTCACTGTCAGCTTCCTATAATCCTCTGCTGACATCTTTGCCTGCTTTCCTTGACTAAACTAAACTAAAAAAAAAAATAAAATTGCTGTGAAAAATGAAAGTCTATATGTTTACCTTGTGGCTGCTGACAGTACACATACCTTTAGTGACAACTGCTTACAGGCTACAAAAATTCAATTAATATCCCACCACTGCCACTGATACGTAATGTCTCTCCTCTCAGCCTCAATCCTCAACACTGACCCTGGTGGGGAACATTCATGGTGAGAAAAATAGACACGCACAGTATTTTCAGATGCAACCCTCTGCACCAAGTAGAATTTTCCTTAACAGCACACAGGGAATGCACACTCCAGTCCTGGGGCTGGGCTTTCTCTCCAGTCCGAAGTAAGACTCCCCACTGACCACTATAGAGCTGAGTCCTTAGCCGGGTGTTCCAAGCCAAGTCCTCCACCACCCTGCCTATGAAATCTGTGCTCTCACTGTCCCTGTTCAAAGTAGTTGTCACACACAGTCACATGCACACACACACACACACACACACACACACACACACACACACACACACACACACACACACACACACACAGAGTCTCTTTTGAGACTGGATTTACACACACACACACACACACACACACACACACACACACACACACACACACACACACACACACAGTCTCTTTTGAGACTGGATTTACACACACACACACACACACACACACACACACCTGGGAAAGGTTGGCACACCTTACCCACCCTGACACCACCACCCAGACTATAAGGTAGATTTCCTGCCACCAGAATACCTAAGCCCAGCTACTTTAACACTCTTACAAGGGGTACCCATTTACACTTAGTAAAATTAATATTTATAGAAATGGTAGTGTTTGACCAAGCAGCAAGACTTTCAGGAATGTGTAGCCACAGTGCCACTAAATAAATGTAAGTACTCTCAAAGGTTAAATATTTTCTAAAAGACCAACTACATTGAAATGTTTGGGTGTAGTTAATAATAAATAATAAAAAGCATGAAAATACTGAATATCTATTTACAATAAACACCAGAGATTCAATCATAGGAAATATAAAAACAACACAGATGGAAAGACTTGGACAGGTACAGAAAGCAACATTTAGCTAATCTCACTATATTTTTCTAACTGACTGAAAAATTTCTGTTCCCTATTTACTTACTAAAGCAAGGCAAATGTAGATGAGTGTCTTGTCAGGTCCAAGCACAGAGTGCACTTATCACATCTCCCAGTAGTATTCAAACACAATTCCAGTGCTGGCTACAGAATGACATCACATCTGATCACTTGACTCTGTGGTTCCCACACTACCCCCTCACTAGAAACTGAGCCAGGATATGGCACTGATATGCTACAATACACACATAGAACTTCAGCTAAGGTTTATTACAGCATCTGGGAAACTGTAAAATAATTCCAACACTTCCACCCTTCCTATAGAGACTAACAAGCCATTCTCTGGCTCCATCCAGACCTATGAGATAAAATCTTTATGGCCTAAAACAAGTCATTTAATTTCAGGGTATTTTTCTTAAGGTTAGCTGCGTGCTGTGCTTAACACCTTCCCTTCTATTATCTTCTGTTAACATATATACATTTCATCAGTTACAACAATACAGTCTGACATATGTGTATATTTCTTTTCTGTCGAGCAGGACCCACTGTTGATAAATTTGTAACACAAGTAAGTTTACAAATGCATTTTTAACACAAGCATCTTTACAAATCAGTTTGATATTTAAATGACATATAATTCTTTACAAAACTCCAGCTAGCTATGCTGGTATATGTTATACATGCACTGCCCTACTCCCCTGGCACAGCTGGCACAACCTCATATCACCACAGAGCATATAAAATATTGCATTATAACTATAAGAATTAATCAGATGAGGTTAGGAAGTATTGGAAAGAGAGGTTAGATAAGCAATTTGAAAATAAACAATGGGGGGTTATGATTGAATCCTAAATATGCAAGAAAATCTAGAAGATTTAGGATCTTTGCCTGGAAGTGTTACAGAGCTATATTTATACCCCAAGCAGACTTCAAATAAATTTTCCTTAGTTAGACAGCAAATACTATAGGTGATATGGGGAAGAAAGTAGCAACTGGGAACATATTTTCTGGAAGTGTGATGAGGTGACAGACTTTAAAGATTCCCTGCAGTCTGCTCTGTTGGAGATGATGGGTAAGCATATTGGAGTAACTAGGGAAATGTTTTTTTGAGCTCTGGTATGGAATCCAAATTGCCTAGACACAGTAATACCTTGCTGAGTCTAATTATGATGGCTGCTAAAAAGCAATTACTAGAAAATGGAAATGGAAGTCTAAACCATGTTTACTAGAAGTAGTGAAGATAGCAGCAGAGATAAAATAACTGGAACTGGGATCTTTACAAAAGGGTAGGGGCAAGTTACATAGGAAAAATGGGAAATATGAGCTCAATACAAGCAGAGAAGGAATGAGGTTTAAAAGAAGGCAAAATGTTATGAGCTATGTAATGATTGATGAACAATGACTGAATATGTTAAAAGTGATGTATAATGTTTGTAGTTACAGTTGTGTTAGCACAGTTTGAAATGTATAATGTTTGCAACAGAGATTATGTCACTATGGTTTATTTTCATTTATATAAATGTAAAATGGCCTATGACATACATGATAATTTAACAAAGATGTTTCTTGTTTAAAAAAATGGCTATTCAGATCCTGTGTGCCAACTCAAAAGAACAATGTCCTTATTTACAGCCATTTGGTCACCTCTATATTTTTGACAGAGTACTCTGTAGGGAATTTTTTAAAAATCTGCTTACTCATTACACTCCCAAAATATATGTTCCCAGTAACATCTTTCTTCCCCATCACACCTCCAACATTTGCTACCTACCAGTGGAAAAATATTTGAAGTCTTATGCAACCACTTCCAAGCAAAGATCATAAACCTTCTGGACATTGTTGTATACTTCAACGAAAAAAGAGAAGGTCTTGCTACCCAAAGCAGAGTATATTAAAATCCAAATGCTTATTGATAAAACAATTCCAAAATACACTTCAAACACTCAGAGTGGTTCAATAAGTAACATGACAAGTGCTTTTGGCTCTTCAGCCTTCTTCAGATCCTGCTCACGTCCTGCTCAGTAAAAGTTTTTTAAAACACTTTTCACCAGTAGGAAAACCCTACTTCAGCAATCTCCACCTTTTCAGTGTCTTTCACCAATGGGAGTAACCCTTTTTCTATAATCTATGCCTTTCAGAGATGGTTTCAAGGGAGCTAAGCCATTAAGCCCTGGGTCCTTATCTGCTTGCAGATTTGCTATCCACCACATCTCTAGATATTCAGTATGATTAATTATGTCACCACCCCTTGGGATTTCTTCAACAAGTTGTATCACCATGAAACAAAACTTGTGTGTTGAATTGATTTTAATATGTTGAACTAATGCATTAGTTTTATTCAGCAAATGAATATTGCTTAAGTGATGTAGTATCCTCTCTTTAAAAGCTCCACTGGTTTTGCCAGTATAAAAACATATGCCCCACTTGCAGGTTGCTATATAAACAAGGTGAAGACTTGTACAATCTGCATAACGCTTAAAGGTATACGTCCTCTTGGTTACTGGATGTACAAAAAAATAACCATGTTAATAAAAGCGCATACCTTACAGTTGTTTATTTTGTACATCCAGTAACCAATGGATGGAAATTACTCTAGCCTGCAGTCCAAATGTCTTCTTGGCCACATTCCACTTTATTACATTTCCATCTCTAATTATTTGTCCAAATACCTCCAAATACCTTGGTTCCATTGTCAGTTTTTCCAGGTAATTCCAGTCCCCTTGTATATTTTCTGTACTCCTACGTACAATTATTCCTACTGGCAAAATATACTTTCCCGATTCTTATGTTGGCTTAGCTTTTAGAACACTTTCTTCTACTTTATGAATATAATAGTCTGTATTGGTTGTTATTATACTCCTTAAGTATATGCATCTAAAATGCTCTCTCCTTATTTCCTGACCTTCCCCCTGCTTCATCATCATCCCTTTCCACTTTGAATTATAACCTTCTGCTTGTGTTATATACATGAGCCTTAATTGTGTAGCACTTCAAATCAGGTAATCATAAACCACCTTGTTATATTGGCAGGCTCAACTTATTCCACTTAACTCTTACCCTCTTCCCCTCCTAGAAAAATTCCTTCAACTCTTCATTAATTGTTGTCCACTTCTCCTCTGGTTGATAAAAGTATGTTTGACCTCTATATAAAACTGAAAGGACTAAAACATTTTCACTTACTATATAAACAAGTGCTTCCAGTTACTTAGTTTTTATATTATATTTTGTTTAATCTCTTTCCACATATCTTTAGTTACCTTAACATAAGTCATTTTAATCCACACTCCTAAATGTTTTCTCTTATTGTTTCCCCATAAATATTTTATTTTTTTATTTTTATTTATTTATCATTTGTTGACCGGGAAAGTCTGACTAGGTTCCTCAGAGCCTGTTTTCAGTGGAGGTCCGGGGAGAAATGCTCCAGATGCTCCAGAAATATGGGAATTGCTAAACCAACTTATGTTTAAGTACCTAATTTATGGCTATATCCTCTGTTTTTTCTTCATTAATTCTATATCCCAAATGACTTGAAACTGTCTCAAACTGTTCCACAACACTGAGATGTCCTTTTCTGGATTTAGCATTTACAAAAAATGATATCAACTGCAAATAAAGACAACTTTTCTTGATTGCTATACCAATTATATCCATCCATTTCTGAGTCCCTTCTTTTCTTTACCAATGTTGCTAAATTTAAAGCAAATAACAAAAGAAAAAGAGGACACCCTGGCCTAGTTCCTATATTCAAACATAACTTATCAGAGAAGAACCCTCTCACTTTAATTGTTGCCTCCAAACCTTCATATAGCCTCCTAGCCAACCTTATTATTGTTTGAGGGAATACACATGCTTCTATTGCCCTACTCATAAAATCCCAGCTTACTCTGTCAAATGCTTTCTCTGCATCAAGACCCACCAATAACAGTGGTATTTTCTAACATTTAGCTTCTCTCTGGATCATCATTGCTTTATTGAGTCATTCCCTCCAATGCGGCTCTGAAAGTTTACTTTACACTATAACTTCCAATGGGCAGAGCCTAAGCTTTTTGATAGAATCAAATTATATCCTCACATTTCAAACAAATGTTTCTATCTCTGGAACCATAGGGGTTACAAAAGAAGCATGAATGTCAAACTCCTCTGCACAAACCATTTTTATAGTTAGTATTCTTTGGGTTCTAGATCTTAAACTGGATTTTATAAGCCACAGTAAACACAATACACATTAAGTTTGTAATATTTTGTAAACAACTTATATCTTGGTAACCATTCAGGTTGCACATATACTGTCATCATCATTTTGTTCATCCAGCTGAAGGCTTTCACATGAGGCTAAGCCATTTTGTTGATGCTACATGATTGTCCAGATATTTAGAAAAATATGAAATTTATGGCAATATAAATAAATATTATGTAAACAACAATTAGTATCTCTTTACCTGCACTAGACAGAATTTCAAGTATTCAATACAGTTGAGTTTGCCATTCTGTAAGCTTTAAGATGAAATATTTTAAAACATTGTATGTAGTGTATTTTTGAATTATTCAAGCAAATATGAACCAGCAGTTTTTGATGCCTAGAGGTGTCAGTAAGCTGTAACTGCAGAAACACCTGGAGATGTCACTCGGCTGTAATGAGTTAATATAAACAAATGCTTGTTCCTTTTTGTCTATACCTGTAAGTTCATTTACATTGCAAGATAATATGGATAGGATAGCCATTATGATAAAACACCATTATTCCCATCTAATATTCTTTACTATTGCTGCAACTTTGTATCTATTTATCATGTACATGATGTGGAGTTTTCTCCCCGGGCATCCACTGAAAAAGGATGAGTCCAGTTGGAATTTATTGGTAAACAAATGTAAATAAATAAATAATATACATACTTTTCAACTTTTGTCTTAAATTCACAACTAATGATTGGCAAGCTGGTCTTTTATACAATTGTTTCTTCTGATCTCTTTTTGAATTTGTGACTTTTCTCAATACTTTTGGTTTAATGAGAAGCCTCAAAAAAGTAGATTTTCAGAAAACCTCTATATTCTGTTAACTTAGAACAAACACACAAAACTATGTACATCTTCAAAAAGTGAAGGTTAACCCACCCAACAGATTGGAACAACTCTTCCACACTTACACTGATCGGTGTCTGCTCTTTTCTTATCTCTATTCAACTTGCAGAAGAGAAAAACAGCTTGTATACTTTCAGAAACATTACATTTTAGCCATAAAAAGCACTGGCCATCTTTAAATAAAAAAATATAATTTTATTAAATACACTATATTATTCAGGCTGCTAGGCAGGCTACTATCTCTTATTAACTTCCCATAATTTCCAACATTATTTTACATCAAGCTGCTTGCCATTGTAGTTTCAATTTTGCATTTCCCTCAGCAAAGAGTTCTCAGGACTCTCAGGATTAATTGCTTGCACCTGCAGACAGGTTGATTCCATGTAAAAAGTAGTCAGCAATGTGAAAAAATAGCTAACATTGATGTAAATGCATGACAGAATCTTTGTAATTTCTCTTAGAACAGACTGTACAACTGCCTTCAGCTGCAGACTTCCTGACTCCCACTGAGAACGTTTGATTATTTAAAAAAATGATCCAATATCTTTGCAGATACAAGAAACCTAGCATTTTATGGCTTTTATCAGTTTGTCTTATTTTTCAAGCCTACTTGCTTACAAAAAAAAAATTATAGGCTAAGCCACATGCATTGATGTAAACATCCAGCCTTGTAAAAATAAGATAAATTATTTTAATTGATCTTATTAAAATAATTTATCTTATTTTTACAAGGCTGGATGTTTACATCAATGTACTTGGCTTAGCCTATAAATAAGATAAATTATTTTAATTGTACAGGTGGTATGATCAATGTACTTTTACAACCCACACCTGCAGCCCAAGATCACATGATATTCATTTAATCTTGCTCCAGTCCAGCCTTTTTTCTCTTGCTATATTGTAAAACCTATATTTCTTAAAACTAAAAATACTTGTTTTCTTTAATATCTTTAACACATACAACAGCCACTGAAAAGACTCCCCCACATTTAAAATACCCCTGATACATATTATACAAAATTGCTTTACTACATAACTCACAGTTTACATCATGAAATGTTTTATACGGATTGTTTTACATACCATTATTTTTTTCTTAGTATCTTTCTAAACATTAATGGCATAAAGTGGGGTATATACTTTGTTGTCCACCCCCTACTTCAGCAAAGTCAGCAAAGTCCAGTCTTTCTTAGATACTTTTTCATGCAGAGCCATATTTCACAAATGTAGTTGATACTTTAAAGTTTCCCATTTATTTACTAATGTCAGTATTGCTGGTCTTCATCCAGTTCATATTATCTCCAAACACCTGACTCTTGTTCAAGTCTAAAGTATGTCTGACTCTTCTAATCAACTCCTATGCTCTTTTCTGTCCCTCAAGCATTTACCTTTGGAACATTGTAAATGATTTTACTGGCAAAGTCTCTCTATTAGTTTTATTGTCAGAAGAATGAGATGCAGAGTCACCTTCTGTTTGATGGCTCACATTTTGTTAAATTTTTTTTCTTCCATCCCTAGCCTGTTTTGCATCCAAAAATGTATTTTATCCTCAGTTAAAAAATAATCTGAAGACAGCTGGATACAGCAGCTTGAATCTCATACCTGCCTCTCAACATTTCTTGATTGCTGTGATAATTTTTCTCCTGTTCTGCCTGGTATACAGTGAATAATAATTTTCCACAAGCACTCTACTTTCTCCAACTTTTAATAATTTTCCCTTATGCTATAATTTTGTCAGGAGCAACTATTTTTGCTGGTATTATAGCCAGGTTTGGAGCAAACACTAAATGTGTCCTTTCAATTAGCAAATCCTGCTATGGAATACCAGTCCAGTTGCTTATTTGTGCATTCATAAAATTAATGCAGTCTGTTCCTTCCAATGTATTTGGTACAGCAGAAAATTTCAGGTTTTCTGTGCATGCTCTGTCTTCTAACTCTACCATTTTTTGAAAAAACTCTTCTTGAGAAGCCTCATACTCAGCCATCCTTTCTTCATTTCAGCCTTTGAGTTTTACAGTTTTTATTAGTTCATCAGAATAGCTGCTTAAAGCTTCTTCTATTTTTCCATCCTTTTGTTATTTGAGTTGCTATATTCCTTTCAACGTTTAATTTATTTTAATCACCTCTAAGTACATTGGATTTATTTTTTCCTTTAAATCACTGGAAGCAATGTATTCTACCAAAGATGAATCTTGATCTGCATTTTGCTAAACAGCTGTAAGATTCTTCCCAGATAGTGTTCACCTTTTTTACTTCATTTTCTTTCTGGTTCTCTAAATTTCTTTGCTGGCATACAGGTAGTGTACTTATCAGCCAGTAAATGAATTTTATCCAAAATGATAGTTTCACTGGCTATTTCTCAGTTTCTGCTTTCACACTAGGAGAGCTGAAATTAAGCCAGTGATCAGTATGCAGCCATCTTGGAAGACTCAACCAATGAATTCTTAGTAATCACAACAAAGTCTAATCACTCCATAGGTGGCTCACTATACTGGAACACCATCCCAGCATACCTAAAGCAGACCATGAAACTTTCTACCTTTAAGCCCTTACTAAAACAACACCTAAACCACACATGGTTATGCACATGCTCCTCAGTTTTCATTTGACATCTCATACCCCACACACACACAATTATAGAAAAAAGTATTTTATATATATATATATATATATATATATATATATATATATATATATATATATATATATATATATATATATATATATATATATTTGGGTCCCCTTTACTTTACCGAAACGACACTTCACCGACACGTGGAAGACCGAGAAGAAACGACCGACAGGTAAGTTGACCGGAAAGGTGATTTGCCGACAGCCGAAAGACCGACAAGGGTAACGTGTGAACGCGACTCGGTAAGTGTGCGATAGTGACGGAGTTAGGAGCGGTCAGGTAAGTGTGCGATATTGTGGGATTTTGGGTTAGGGTGTGGGAAAGGTGAGTGTGTGGTAGTGTCGGAGTTAGGGTTCGGGTAAGGTATGTGTGTGATAGTGACGGACTGTAGTTTAGGGACGGGTTAAGTGAGTTAGGTTTAGAGTGCTGGTAGGGTGAGTGTGTGATAGTGACGGGCTTTATGTTTTAGGGTGGGTTAAGTGAGTTAGGGTTAGGGTGCAGGTAGGTTAAGTGTGCGATAGTGACAGTCTTTAGGTGTAGGGGTGGGTTAAGTGAGTTAGGGTTAGGGTGCGGGTAGGGTAACTGTGCGGTAGTGTCGGACCTTAGGGTTAGGGTTTGGGTTAGGGCTAGTGGATATGTCATTGTGTGTCATGTGTAGTTTACGTTGTTTGTGTCGGTGTAATTGTGTTCGGTTTTGTGAGTTGTCGGTGTTGTGTGGTTTCGGTTATTTGGGGTCGGTGTTTTGTGTGTCGGTGAAGTGTCGTGTCGGTAATGTAAAGTAGACCCATATATATATATATATATATATATATATATATATATATATATATATATATATATATATATATATATATATTCATAGGTGTTTACTATGGTTTACCATCAAAATCTTGAAGGCTCATGCTGGAAAATTGTGTGACTGAAAGGAGGTTTTCAAAGATTTGCAGTGCTGAACTGGAATAATATGAAATCATAATAATGAAAGTAAGACTTGATTCATTATTATGAGTTTGGCATTGTGAATGGAGTTTGTGGTACAGTGAGGCTCAGGGAATTTACCCTTTTCCTCACTGTAGTGTGATTTTGGAGTTGGTATATATAATTTGCCGGGGGTGTGGCAGTGCAGGGGGGACTTGACACCCTGCTAAAACATAAAGGAACACATGGACTTTCAAAACCAGAAGTTTGGTATGTCGGATGTTGTTTGTCGTGTTACTGACGTTCGACATTTAGGCTACATGTTGTTTTTGTTTTCAGAATTTTAGTTTGGTGTTTAGATAGCAAATTATTTTACAGTTGAGATTTTGATGGTAAACCATTTAGTATGCTAATGACCACAAGGGCCTTTATAAGCTGACCCATGCATCCCAGATCTCTGACAACTTCTGGTACCCTTGAAAAGTGTAAGCAGGGGCTTGGGAGATGAAACACTTACACACAGGTCCTGGGAGATGATCCATTTACAGGCTGCCTATGTTCATTAAAGACATAGGAGCCAAGCCAGGACAAATTTCCAGTTCTGAATCCAACTGTCCAATTTGCACTTGAATTGGGTTAGGGAGGAACTCTGCTTCACATGGATGGGATCCTGTTCCAGAGAAAGAGTAGTCTCTGGTATACATACCTGTCACTCCAGCAGGTCCTATTTATATCACAGGCAAGGTTTAAGTCTTCAGAATAAGTAATGCTGGTGCTGTTTGTTTTGTGGATATGCAGGGTCCATCATAGAGGGGACTGACAATGCTTTGTATGCTAACCATAGAGCTCCCCTCAACAGCTTGTAGAAGACAGAATACAGGGATAAGACCTTGAGGTGGCCTGCATAGGACATGTTACTTATGCATTGTATTCTTTTAGTAAGAAACCTCTGTGGAAATTCCAGTTGTTGGATATGCTTGGTTAGGTACACAATAAAGGGGCATTGTACTCAATGATGGGTCTGATGAATGCTAAATACAGTGTAACAATGACTTCCTTGGAGTGACTTATTTGGACCTAGATGCAATACTTTGTTTATAAGCTGCACAACATAGACTGATTTCCTCACTACTGCAAACACATGATGGTCAAATGTTAAATTACTGTCTATGTGTGTCCCCTATATTCCTGACTACTAGGTCATCTCTTAGGGGTGTGTTGTCAAATATGATAGTTATAAGGAGTGGATGACTTCCTAAAGGATACTATTATGCATGTCTTGGCATTTAGTTTTAGTCCATGGCTCTGGAACCAGTTGTTTGTCTGTGTCATCCCATCCTGGAGAACATTTGTGTTGGTGGGTGATTCAATGATAGATCTTAATTTGCAATCTTCTGTAAATGTAGTCAGCCAGAGGCCATTTGGAACTGGCCTTGACTTCAGAGAAGTAAATATCAAAAAGGAGCAGTCCCAGAACTGATCCCTGATGGATTCCTTGTGACTGGCCTCTTTGCAAGAGGTGGACTCCCCAATTCTAACTTCCTCGGTCCTGCCTGTGATCCAGCTACCTATCTATTGGCTGATATAAGGGTTTGTACATAACCTCCTGAGTTTGTTAACAATGCCCAAGTGGGGTATTGTGTCAAATGCCTCAGACAGGTTAAGTTAGACAGTATAAACCATTTTGCTCATTGCTTTGTTGCCCTTCTCAAAGAAGTCCACCAGGTTGAGTAGGCATGACTTGCCCTTGATGAGACTAAATTGAGTTGGGTCCACTGTCTGGAGGTTTCCTATGTCATTATTGATAATTTCCATGATAATTCTTTCCATGGCTTCATTCATATATGAGACTAGTGAGACTTTAAGGTGTGTAAGTACTAGGCCAGCTGTCATTGTGGGTTATTTTAAATCTAGCCAATTTTTCTTTCAAAGGTGAGAATCAAACCATTCACCTTGTGACTGTGAGTTAAACACTTTAATCTTTAGATCGATCCCCCTTTTTTAGAAAATTATCTACACAGAGTAGAAGTGATTCAAAACTAATTTGTCAGAAATGGGATTTAAACCAACACCTCTAAGGGAAACTGCAACCTTAATGCAGCACTTTAAACCACTCTGCCATCCTGACAACTGTTGGCCATTCTGACAACTGCAGCACTGGGCTTATCTGGGATTGAACACGGGATTTCTGACAAACAGAGTGAGAATAATATCCCTAGACCAACAAACCGCATTGCTTGACTAATTGTAAATGTGTTATTGAGTGAAAAATACTGTAGTGGATATGTAGAGGAGAGTGTATGTAGAGAGATAGGGACAAAGGATTTAAGAACAGAGACAGAGAAAGACAAATAAAGAAATAGAGAACATGGTTATAGGAAATGAGAAAGAGAAACCAGGCATTGTGCAAAGGAAAGCTAGCCAGGAGAGATGCATGTGCAGAGTCATGATTAGGAGAGAAAGTTTTTAAGGAGTGTTTGAACAGATGAATACTTGAAGTTGTTCTGATGTCCACGAGGATGTTATTTCAGTACTTAGCAACAGTATTTGAGTATAGTGAATATGTTACAGATTTACTGGGTTTGTAGATGGAAAGTAGTTGTTTTTCAGAAGAAAGTAATTTGTGGTTTGGTAAGAAATGATTTAGGATGATGCTAAGAGCAGGGCATGATGATGTCTTTTATATCATTTTGTAGGCCTGTATAAGTTGAGTATATTGGAGGTATTGGGGTAGTTCAAGCCAGTTTAGTGATCTGAGAACCTCACAGTGATGTGTGTTGCAATGCTGATTTTCTGCAAATCTAGTTACTTGATTGGATTTGAGAGTAGTTTGTAAGTTTGTGAGGATGAGTGCAGTGTAAAGCAGGGATGTAATAAGATATGTATTTGCCAGAGTAAGTTTTGTTTGCATACTTGGGTATTCTTTGAGCAAGAGAACATAAATAGTTTTTGTTATGCTTTTTATGGAATTCTGGATATGTGAATCAAATTTCAGTTGGTCTTCAACTGTCACCCCTAACAGCTTAGTATATATCTCTATGATGGTATTATTTAAAGATGTTATTTTGAAATTGCCTTTGGTATGTGTTAAGGCTTTTTGGGAAAAATAGGAGTAACTTGTTTTCTTTGGATTGAGATGGTGATGATCGTTAGCTAACCAGCATTCACTTGAATTTAAAGCTTTAGGTGTGATAGTTTGTAGGTGTGAAAGATAATATACTGGTGAGTTAAGCATCATCTGCATAGTGTATTAGAGAAGCTTGTTGTGCAGATGTATTAAGATGATTTATACATATATTAAATAGAAGAGGTCCAAGGATATAGTCTTGTGGGACACCAGTGTTGACTAGGAGAAAGGGAGTGAAGGCTGATGACCACTTAACAGACTGGAGGCAGTTTGACAGGTAACTGCAGAACCAGTTTACAGCAGAATTGGAGAGACCAAATCATTACAGTTTTAACTAGTAATATGGAATGAGACACTGTGTTTAAAGCTTTAGATAGAGAAAGAAATTGAGAGGAGACTAACTTGTCATCATCTTTATCTGTAATGTTGGTGAATAGGAATGATATGAGAACAGTTGTGTTGTGCTGTGTGCAGGCCTGAAACCATGTTGGAAGGGGGTTAGCAGATGAAGCAGACATTGGAGGAGTTGTTTGCATACACATTTTTGTAATAATTTTGAGAGAGGGAATAAGATAGCTATAAGTCCAAAGTTTGTAATATCATAGAGTTACCTCCCTTGTGTAGAGGAATTATGTCATATTTCTTCAACAGAGATGAGACATGATTCTTGAATATATCAGTTGATTAGGACAGAGATAGGGTATGCTATACAGTCAGAGGTTAGTATATGTAATTATGAAGGGAGATTATCTGCCAGTAGTGAGCAGGGATTTTGTTTACTTATGAGATGTTTTATACATACGATAGAGACAGGTTGTAAGGTGAATGTGGATGTGTCTGAGTCAGTATATTCTGTTGAGTGTGAGTGAGAAACAGCAGAATTTATTGTTGTTAGGCTGGCAATGGAATTCATGAAATCAGAGTTAAAATTTGTTGTAGTATTGACAGGAGAGAGTCCAGGACTTAGGTATGGAGGAGTGGATGTTCTTGGGTATAAGGGCTGGTCTATGGAGGACCAAACCTTTTCGTATTATGTATTTCATTATGCTGAGAGTGCTTGTAGTAATTTTTCTTATTGTTAGTCAGCTTTTTGTGAGGCTCCATTATTATTTATAATTTTGTATGAGGATAGGAGATTTGAGTAATCATCATTCCTTCCATGGTTTATATCTTTTCTTCATTATGTTTTTACTGGAGAGGGATAACCGGGGGGGGGGGGTGATTTGTTTTCACTCTTCTCCTTTGTAAAGGGGCCAAATTATTTAGTGTGTTTAAGAACAGGATATTACGTGTAGTAACAGTCTCATCTAATAATAGGTAATGGAGAGAAAACCAATTTAGGCTTTTCAGAAAGTTGCTTGATTTTATGGGTAACTCGCCTTTGTACATATATGTGGTTATGGCTGCTAAGGGTGCCCGGGAGGATTCCTGGTGATGAATACATGTTGGGATAAGACGCAAGAATCCAGTCAAAAGTAGAGCCAGTGTTGCTTTTTTTGTTAAATTGAGCATGTGATTTTAGAAGTTGACTAAACCATAGAGGTTAAGACTTGCAGATGATAATTCTGTTGGAAGGTTCCACCAATCAGTGTTGACATCACTAAGGATAATAGTTTCATAGGATATGTGACTAGTTAGCCAGAGAAGGATTTCTTCTAGAATGGGGTATTGTTTCCAGGTGGGACGCACAGCACGATTATGCAGATAGTTTTTTGATTGTTTAGTTTCAGTATAGTGATAAAAATCTTCTGCTGTGTGAATTTTTTTATGTAATGACAGGAGATGCAGTAAGAGGAATAGAGTTAGAAAATATAATAGCAACTCTGACAGTTTTTTTTTCTGTTTAGTTTGTCTTAACTAATAATATTATACCCTGGTGGGAGTTTTTCAGTATTATTTATATTGGGTTTGAGCCAAGTTGTGGTAATAATAGTAATATCTGATGTATGTTGGCTAATCCAAGAGTGAAATTATGTTACTTTGTTTAATACATCACAAATGTTTAGAAGAAAGATGTTTAGGTTTTTGGATGCTATATGGCTAGTGTTATCTGATGGGGGCTGTTGAGTTTGATAATGATGAGGATTTGGGTGAACATCTCCACACTTTATGATGTTATTACTTTGACAGTATGGAATAGAAAATTAGGGTGAGTTAAGGTTGCAATAGAGTTTATATCTATATGGGCTGATACAAATGTTTAGTACTTTAAGTTTAAGTAGGTTGTTTGCACAAATGTTAAATACATTTGAAGCAATTGTTATTATTGTAATGTGAAAAGTTTTGTGGTTAGTATGGCTGATTGTGGGGGAATTTTGGATTGGTTGAATATTTACATGGTAACAGGTGAGTTGATGTAATTGGTAGATTACTGTGGTATATAGGAAGCGAAGGAGGAGCATCATGGGAGGCAGATGTGTTGTTAAGAGGGGTTAGAGGAATGTGGTCTAGAAATATTTTAGAAATTGGAGTGTTTGGATAGGTTCCTATTGGAGAAATATATAGTTGAAATACCTTTGAAGAATGAGGCCTGTATTTATGAACAGTCTCATGGTTAGATGAATTTGTTAATTAAATAGTATGGAGGTGGTGGAGTTACTGTTTAAAAGTGATTTGTTGTGTACATGGGTGGAGTTATATTGAGAATATTGGAGTAAGATATGATGAGAATTGGAGGAAAAGGTGGGTAAGTTAGAGAGGAAGGGGATAAATTTTATAGAGTATAAATGTTGATGATGTGGGAGTGGTTGGGAATTGGGGGAAAGCTGAACAGAGCAGGAACTGAGTGATGCCTGTTCTAAAAATAAACAACACAAACATGTTAAACGATTAAAGGCAGGAGACTTATGGTTTACCTATAATATTTGCACTTTTTCATTGCAGTGTCTTAGTGATCTACTTCCTAGTAGGTCCAGATTGATATTTAATTATTGAATGCATTATTCTTTTCTTGTATGTGTATTCTACAGAGGTGAAAAGGATACTATGCTTTAGCAGTTATTTTAGTGGATGCCACACCATTGACAGTCCTAGCATAAATTTTCCCAAATGTGTTACCAAGCCATGCATTTGATGAAGTCTTATGATATTACTGGACTTGAAAACTCCTTCATGTTTTTTTATTTTGCCTGGATCTAGTCTAATGCTATCTCCACTGATGCAGTGTCTAAAATATTGAATTTTAGTCCTGCCAACAACACTTTTCTTCACTGAGTTTGAACCCTAACTCTTCAGTGATCTTAGGCACAGCCTTTATCCTCTTATCACATGACTCTTTATCAGGCTCAAACACCAAAATGTCATCTAACATCATGACCACTGTGACATCATGGTTTTTGAAGAGGACACTCATTTACACATAAAAATTTCAAGTGCTGAAATAATTCAAAATGGTAATTGTCAAAAACAGAATCTTCTCACTGGAGTAATGAATATGGTTAGCCTCCTAATGGTTGTGTTAAGAGGCACTTGCCAAAACCCACTGGATGCAGCTAAAGTGGAGAACATCCCTGCCCCATTTAGCTTGGATGCCATATCTTCCGAGGTAAGCAGGATAAGTATTTCCCTTTTAACTGTATTTGAAGTTGTAAGACAACACAAAGTGTCAGTTTGACATTTTTCGTTATTACTGGCACCATAGGAGCATGTGTCTGTAGGTTTTGTAACCCTTTTAGTTGTCTCCAGGGACAACATTCAAATTAGCTCAGCCTCTGCTTTAGAGAGGATGGCAAAGAGTACCTTAGGGCATAATGAGGTTATAAGGAACAATTCCAGCTTTCAAATGAATCTTCACTGGTTCACATTTAATAATCTCAACATTGCCAAGCACATCAGTACTTATTTTTTCATTTCTGGTAATTAAACCCAATTTACATATAGTGACTCTACTCAGAAGGCTATTTATACAAGGAACCAGCAATGTATATATCCAGAGCTCATATTTACACCTTTTCCACTTTGTTATGACTAGCAAATACCCCAAACATTGAAGCTTCCTGTCTAGGCTATGTACTTCTGTTTCTGTTTTGACCAACTACTGGTCTTTTGAGATGCTTTTGTATGCACCGTGACATCACAGTTATATCTACCTAAGTGTCTATCTTAAGCAGTACTGGAGTGTCAGGAATTGGATGTCTGTGATGCCATTCTGCATCTGGGTCTGGCTGCCTACTCACATAGTCCAAAAAGAGCAGTTCCTGTGCATTTTTCTCTCCTTTAGCCGTTGTTGTTAACCCTTTTGCTACCTTGGTCTTACACATGTCAGTGAAATGCCTCGTATTATATTTCTGGTATGTTCTGCTTCACACCAAAACCAGCTCTGAATCACTATGCACATAGTTCAATTGCTAAATTTTTTTTTACTTGAATTCATTATTTTCATTTTCACTTGCATGTTTACTCTGGCTTCCCCATATGTTTTGCTCTGCTTATTGCATATTTTTTCTTGATTTCACTCACATCTCTTACCACTTTAATATCTATACTTTGCCTTTTAATTTTGTTCTGACTGACAAGCAATTGGTATAGCTTTTTTCCATGTTAAATTTGGTTCCAACTTTAACTTTTGCAAAACTTTGTAAGCTTGCAATGCTTTTAACATTCCTGTCCCTCATTTGCTCATCTTTAGGGCCTGTGAATCCCAGTATTCCTCCAATTCATTCAAAAGTCACACAAGTGCTTCTCTAGACTTGCTCCCTTTCTGAACACATTCACAGAAACGTGCTGTTTTGTGTATTACATTTTTAGTAGCAAAATGCTCATCTAGTTTTGTTGTCACCTCCACAAGTATTAAGGCTTGTCCATATGCAAATGCGAAGGCATTCATAAATAGGTTCAACATCTCTACCTATAGCATTATGTAGGGAGTATATCTGAAACTCATAATTATCCTTGTCCACCTTTGTTGTTATTCTGCGGTGTGTAAATCTTTGCTTCCATATTGTCCATACTGATGGCTCTGGTAGAATAAATGTTATAATTCAGTGTTGTTTTTCTCTTTATCTTCTTTTTAGCCAATGGCCAATTAGTCTGTAGTAATACCATGGCAAAATCATTGGTAGGGCTTTTCATGGGACTGTTCCAGAGTTTCTCACCAGCCTAAATGTTTGGCAGTTTTATGTGACATTGGTTTTGTTTTAATTTATATTTGGAGCTAAAACTATCCAATTCTGGCACTATATCATGCTCTGTGGTATATTAAAGATTCCATTCAATCAGGAGACCAGAATTAGTGTGTATTAGTTTGTTGCATTTATTTTCTGTATCAGTTGTGCACACAGTATAGCAAAGCAACATGCGTATCTTGTCACAATCTCAGTCAGCTCAACATTGCCCCTTCATTATAAGAAAACCTTTTTTACATTTACACAGGCATCATCAGTGTAGCACAATTTGCACTGATTATCACAGAGATCAGGTATCACCACAACTGGATACAGCATGACAGTTCCACAATGGAATGAACATATCCATTCTTTTGCTCCCTCTCTTTATTGCAAGAGAGAGAAAGAGTAGCTGCTTAGATATCAGCCCCTGTATGTTGCATGCTATGATACTTGGAATAGCACAGTGAGCAGGCTTACCTGTACCACTGCCAGCCCCAGGGAAAGTGATTAATGTAGGTATCAGGAGAGTGATATCATCAGGCAACAGACACGCTCCATTCTTGCAGGTCTGGCTAGACCCATCAAGTAAGTTATGGCCTGATGAGACTCATTGCTAAATATGTTCTCTTTTAATTCACCATTAGAGTTCAGCATTGCTATGTTATTGTATTTTGCTTTCAAGCAGGCTCATTACCAGTGCAACATTGCCTTCTTATACTATGAGATGATCTCAGAACCATGTTGTTACTAGTTTTATGGAAAATTGGCATTACACA